>NC_056746.1:738020726-738305726 GCF_019279795.1 Protopterus annectens | reverse complement strand
GGGTCTGTAAGACCTTTTACTCTGTTGTCTAGCTCTGCGCTGCTATGTGGGAGGGGTCTGTGTGCAGCGTCACGGGGATTCCAGTTCCATCTAATCATGTGGCAATCTGGTCCCACAATTTGTATAACTACTTTTTCTACCTCTTCTCTGTTTAAATTATAACTTAGACTCATTCCTTGTAAATCTTCTGAGAACTTTCTAAAATTAACTTTTGGATGGGGAATTTCCTCAGTGGCTTTCCAGATATCTTCCGGAGTCCAGGGTCTATACACTAGAATAGTTGGGTCCTGACCTTCTTGCCCTGCCTGAGGATTAGGTACTTCTATAAGTGGACATATTTCTTCTTCACTCATAGATCATGAATTCCTAACCATTTGATATAACTCAATGTCTCCTTTTGAGTTACCTGCCCATGTTCGAGACCTGGTCTCGATGGGATCTCTAATAAACGGTTTTGCTCTTGTAACGTCTCTATTTTCAGTGACAACAGGATATCGCAAGGGTGGACTAACCTGTTCACTTGCTTCGTATTCTGGTAAGGGAGGTGGAGTGGCCAACGCTATTACTAAGTTATTGTCCTCCTTATCTAAAAACATTGTTTTTGAATTATTGTTCTTTTGTTCCCTACAGTTTACTTCCTCAATCCACCTGTGTGCCTGAGGAATTCCTAATTGGCTTTGCTTTTCTACCCGACCTTTGGAATCGGTTTTGAGCTGTTTGACAAGTTTGACAAGTGAGGATTTTTCTAATTTACCGTCAAATTCATACTTATTAACCCATTTTGAATAGTATTTAATATTATCAGTGCACTGCGACTGCATGTATTTTGCGTCTTCTTTTAACGGCGGATTTTGGAGTCTTTTTGTGCAATTATTAACCATTTTGTTCTACCCTTTTTAATCGTTACGTAACCTCTCTTATTTTTAACGTGGTACTACACATTTTGTTATAGTCTGTTCAGAATGACTGCCTACCTACTCTGTTTTCCCTGATCTAAGACAAGACAGTAATCTTTTCTGTCCCTGACTTGTAAAAATACAGTCTTGACAAAAACAATACAAATCTAGTCCCAGATCTAAAACAGAAAAAAGTAGATTCACCTTACCTGAGCCTTCGTGATTGATCACCTGGTTCGTGAAAACCCATCCTTCAGTCGCAGATCAGAAAGGGGCTGGCCTCTTTTGCACGACAATTCAGTCGGAGGGATTTTCAAATAAGAAGAACCGATATGGTTTCTTCCCTGTATGGTTTCAAGCCACCTGGCCCGTCTGATCCGAGGCAAAGTGAGGGTTTCCGGTCTGAAGGATCAATCTGTCAAAGGAAAAAACTTCAAAGACCAATTCACATAAGGTTCAAATATGGCATTTAATTACTTGCTGCAAGGAGACAAAAACATGTAAATACAGGATTTTGCCTAACTACTAAGCAGGAAGTATGCTCTTCTTATACTGTTCTAAAAAATGTTGCTTTCTATAGTTGACGTAATTAAACACAACTTTCTGTATTGTTCTACAGCAGATGTTACTCAGATTTTCTGCTGACATGACTGAATTTATGAAAAACATTTCAGAAAAACAACCTGACCTTGGGGGCTTTAGCCCACTACAAGCTTCTATTGTGTAGTTCTAATACATGTGTTACATTTCAAGGTACTTTTCTAGCTTAGACACAAGTAAATGCTGATTGCAGTTCATATTTTCAAGCAGTCTTTGTTCTTATTATCAATAGCTTCTGCAGCTGTGTATTTTCTCACAGCATAAGCAGAACTCCTTGTCTAAATCTCAGAACATTAATACAAGTGATATATCTATTTATTATTTTCCTGATGCAAGCAGAAAGTATCTGCTTCCCTGTAAATTTCCAGAGCATAAGCAAAGATTATACCTGTGCATATTTCATGACAATACAAGATTGGAAAGCTTCTGCAGTTTATACAGATTTATGCAGTGTGAAATAGAATAAATGTGTTAACCCTTTTCAAACCTTAAATGCACTAAGCATATTACTAATACATACACTAATACATATTATTATAACAGAGGTGGTATTAGCACAAAGCTTCATAATGCTGTGTGTTTATTTCCTCCTTTTTTATGAGAGGGTTGGCCGATGTTCTTCTGGACAATTGAGTCACTCCCCTAGTCTAGTCTTATCGGATTTGCGAGCTAGAATGGAAAGGAGACACAAGGGAAAAAAAAAAAACATTAATAAAAAAGAAAGGTGGAAAGGATAGGAAAAAATATATATATACTTATACTGCAATCTTTCTACTACAGGAACAAACTGCTATACTGGAAATTATTAAGGTTTGTCCCAGACCGGAAACAATCAGATGATTTCTGTTGTGCAATGCCCTGTATGTTGCCATGCTCGGACTTATGAACTGCTCCGGATAGATCGAGCAACAAATGTTTGTAATCAGCTGCAAGTCATTCTATCTGATACAAGCTGTCAGAAATTGTGGAATAAAAATAAAATGATTATACCTGCATTCTGGGGGGGGGATCTCTCATCCCTTACAATCTATTTTTCCTGTAATAGCAGGCTCAACAAACTATAAATAGCATGTGAGTTTATACTCTCAGGACCATGACATTATACAAAACAAAATCTTTACCAAACTCTATCTGATGGATGCAATTTAAATCAGTTTAAAAACAGAAAATTGAATTATGATTAGAGCTATAGCTGCAACTTCTGTATCAGTGCTCCTGTATACTAAAATGCTCTTCGCCCATCTCACTAATTACTTGTCTAAATGGTATCGGTAGATTCATGGAACATAAATGGCTTACAAAATAAAAGAAAAAAGAACCTAGTACTCCACTTAATTCAAAAATCTACTTTTGAAATTACTTTCATCCAAGAAACGCACATGACAAAGGATCAATGGGTTAATGACGCTAGAAAGAAATGGATAAAACAAATAATAGCTGTGGGGAATAGCACAACCTCCAAAGGGGTAGCAATAATTATCAAACAATCTTTCAAAGGATCAATAAAAACCACTGGCTGTGACTCAGAAGGCAGATGGTGTTACCTAACATGTTCCATCCCACCCTACAAAAGAGAAATACTTATACTAAATGTATATGGGCCCTGCTTACACCATTCCTCTTTCCTGTATGAAATCTACTCATTCATTGAAAAATTCCATGACCATCTAATTATCCTCGGCGGAGACTGGAACATGACCATCAGTGCAGAACTAGACAGATCCTGTAAAACTAGCAAGCAACCCATGGATATTACTAACAATATTAGAGACATAATGGATGATTTTAACTTGTTTGATCCTTTTGAACTCTTTAGAAGAGACCCCTCTATTAGTAGTATCAGCCTACCACTAATCCTGGTCCAGGATAGACTTTTTCTTAATCTCATCATCTTTCTCTTTCTATGAAATACAGCAGTGATCCTAGAACTATCTCCGACCCTGCCAAAATTAACCTTAGCTTAAATATCTCCAAATCTAAATATGAGAACTGCACCCCTTCAAACTGGTCCCTTAATCCAAACCTCCTGAACAATAAGATTCTACATTGAGAAATGATCCTTTTGAACTCTTTAGAAGAGACCCCTCTATTAGTAGTATCAGTCTACCACTAATCCTGGTCCAGGATAGACTTTTTCTTAATCTCATCATCTTTCTCTTTCTATGAAATACAGCAGTGATCCTAGAACTATCTCCGACCCTGCCAAAATTAACCTTAGCTTAAATATCTCCAAATCTAAATATGAGAACTGCACCCCCTCAAACTGGTCCCTTAATCCAAACCTCCTGAACAATAAGATTCTACATTGAGAAATCCAAAAATTTCTATCACAGACAATTACCTCCTTTGAAAAGTCCGATATATCCCTAGGCGTACAATGGGCGGCAGCTAAAATTACTTTAAGAGGTACCCTTATTTAAAAAGCCTCACTAATTAAAAAACAATCTACATCACAAGCATTAGCACTAGAAATAGAACTAAGAAAACTAGAATTGGACCTGCAAAATAAGTTTTCTTTAGACACTGAAAAACAGATGGTCACCATTCAGAAGCAATTACACGAATTACACCTAAACTAATACTCTCTTATGGAGACCAGACTTATTCACAAGTATGCTGAATGGGCGCAGATGCCTTCCAAGATTCTGGCAAGGATAATAAATGTCAAGCCCCCTCCCACCACAATAAAACAAATTAACTATAAGGGTCATACTTTCTTCACAGATGAAGAAATCATACATGTATTTCAAGAAGTGTACGAGGAAACCTATGGGCCTCACGCACTTGATTCAGAAAGTTTTAATGACACTTTCCTAAATGAACTACAATTTCCAACAATAAGTGACACTCACATATATTTACTAAGGATGCCCATAACCAAGAATGAAATACTGGTGGTCATTAACAAATTGAAACCAGGTAAAGCCCCAGGCCCAGATGGCTATGTGTCAGAATTCTACAAATCCTTTAAACAGGTACTAGCCCCCATTTTACTTAAAGTCTATAATCATATAACCCAGTTTGGTATATCTGATCTCTATATTAATAACTCCAGGACTATTTTTATTCAAAAATCTATCGACAATAACTTCAATACCAATGACTATCGTCCAGTCACCTTAATTAACCTTGACATCAAGATTTTATCCTCTATTCTAGCAAGTAGATTAAAAAATGTATTACCGCATATTCTATCTCATGACCAACTAGGTTTCATGAACAATAGGCATTATTGGGATAATACTCTATCCATTGAAGCCATAACCTATATGACAAAGCGTGACAAATCTCCTAAATATGCTCTCTCTGTTGATGCCCAAAAAACTTTTGACAGGGTAAACTTGAACTTTCTCTTTAAAATTATGAAACGCTTTTCCATTCCTGATGAATTCATCAAAATGGCTGCAACCCTTTATATTAAGGCTTCTACTACTTTATACATAAACAAAAAATGCTCCAAACCAATCCAAATAATAAATGGTACAAGTCAGGGTTATCCACTATCTCCTTACTTATTTAACATCTATCTTGAAGTACTACTGCTAAAGCTAAGCCAAAAAACATTTCCCCGTTCAGTTTACTTATATAAAATACCAGTAAAATACACCGCCATCGCGGATGACTTAAATATCTACTTGGAACGCCCCTCAACTGAACTAGGAAAAATTCTTAACTCTATAGACAAATTTTCACAAATCTCAAGCTACGCCATCAACGCCAACAAATCAATAATCTTCCCACTAAACCCCCTTGCTCACAAAGAATTTTTTATACCAGAAACAAAGATCAAAGTTAATTATTCACTTAAATATTTGGGTATAATATTTACCCATCCCCTACAAGAACTAATTAATAGCAATCTGTACAAAACTTGGTCTAAGGTATTGACAGACCTCACAAAATGGAAGAATCTAAACCTGTCTCTCCTCTCAAAAGCAGCTATTATAAAAATGAATATCCTCCCCAAAATTCTTTTCCACTTCTTTGCCCTTAATAAAAATATCCCAAACACTTTCTTTTGGAAAATGAATACTGCACTGGGGAAATTTATTTGGCACCCTAAAAATGTCAGAATTGGTTACACTAAACTAACACTTCCCAAAGAAAAAGGGGGTCTGGCCCTTCCGGATTTTCTAATTTACTATCATATAATAAGTGCCAGTCGTATTGTGCACATAGCTAATTACCAGCACTCAAACAATGTCTGGAATCCCTTATGGATAAAAATATACAATGCACGCATAAGTGCATCCAACATTAACCCAAGAGCTTCAATCTTTCTTAACCCTAAAACTCTCAAGGATCTCAAAATTCACCCTATATTAATAAAAAATATCATTGGTTTTCAAAACCTGATAACATCTCTTGGTATGCAACACTCCCTAACGATGGCCCAACCAGTCCATTTAAATCCCAACTTTAAATTGAGTAACAACATGTTAAATCTCGATAGCTACCCCCTTATCAAGAACTGTATAGTTTGGGACTTCTATATAATTAAAGACTTACCATTTGAAACCATCGTAACTTCATTACGAGCCAATAAAAAATACTATATAATCATTAAACAAATATTATACCTAATATCTCTGGCTACAGACAAGATTACAGTTCTCTCCTCAGAATTTCAGCTGTATCAGACTCTAATAGACCAGCTTCTTTTAAGGTCTAAAATGCTCTCAAATGTCTATAAACTAATAACAAAAATAAAACATCAAGACAATATACTATTCTCTAAGTACTGGGATACACAAAACAAGGAAATAACGATTAGCCAAAAACTTGATGCAATTGTCACAACATTAAAATTAACTCCCTTTAAAAAGCTGATATATACTCAGCTCATGATAAACAATAACGCCTATCACACGCCATCATTCCTAAATAAAATTAACCCAAATACCTCACCTCTTTGCCCAACCTGCCCCAACTCAGTAGCAGATATACTCTACATATTTTGGTCCTGTAAAAATGTGTACAAACTGTGGTGTTCCCTAAGAGCACAGCTTGAGAAAATGAGGTACATGAAGTTACCTCTATCCTGGGAAATGGCGATTTTAAACATATTCCCCAGCCCCTTTAAATCTGAGACTAAACATATGATTGTGACACTCTGTGCGTTACTTAAAACTTACATTGCATTAAACTGGTTAGACAGATCCAAAATGTCTTGGAAAGATTTCCAGTCGATGGCTGTTCAATATGTATCGGCAAGCAAACTGAAGACTACTAGCAAAAAGAAAATAAAATGTTTTCAAAAATATTGGAATAACCTTATAGAAGTTTTAAAATAATACTGTTCCTAGGTATATTTTTCTCCTCCCTTGGGTTGACCTTTACTTTTCTACCACCTTATACCCCTCTCTCGTTCCCGCCTTAACACTGGGTCAGATACTTTACATTTCTAATCTCTACCTTCGATCTAATCCATGAAAGATCACAAATAGAATCCTTACCACCATACTTTCTCTCACTCTCATTCATGCAATAACAGCTAACCTCCTTCTATTAACATCCTATCACTTAGTGACAGCCGAATGTATATAATGTATACAGTTAAAGCAATTGGTCGTAGTTATTTGAATTCATATCATCACAGTTGAATATTTTGATACCTGTAGCTTAACTTACTGCTTCTCATTATTCTATGTATAAACTACTAAGCACTTGCATTATGATGGCAATTATTTGCTCTTGTTATACTGGACTGTCTGTTCTTGTGTTTAAGCAGGTATTACTAATTATATTCATATACTTGTATTGTACCTGTTGTTAACACTGTTTGTGTTTTTCAAAAATGCAAATAAAAGTCATATTGCAAAAAAAATGCTGGCAAATCCTTGTGTACCTTGGCATGCCTAGTTGTAGGCTGGTCAGTCAGAAGTGGTAGTCTTTCCCCAAGGTAGCCATTTCATGGTTCAGTCAGTGCACCTTCACTTAGGTCACAGGAATAGAGTATTATAGTTCTTTTGTGGCTCCCCTTTACATTATTACTTGTAGAATCTGTCTTTTCAAAAATGGCATCAGGAGTGCCTAACTCTCTTTCTACCTGTTGAAATGTGTTAATCTGCCAGTACACTTTGCAGCATATATAGGATTTGGGGGTGGGGGGCAGAGTGGCGTGCTTACTAAAGTGACACAAAGTCCCATTGCCCATTTCTGGCAATGTAAAAGTGTATGAGTTGTATGTGTAAAAATCCCAATAATAATCGGAATAATAAAAACATACTAGTTGTAATTACAAAAAAAAAAATGGAATTTAGAAATTGTTCACAGTTTCACTGCCCTCATCCTAAGCACATGTTGTATAGGAACATGATCTTTTAAACATGGCTTCACTGTTGCATTCAACTTTACTTGCCAGGACATTGTTCAAATTCGACTTATTCATACCGTACAGGTGTTCATATATTCTTTTGGCTAATTTCCTCTCAGCTTTCCCTACATAAAAAGAAAAACATTGATTACAAACAGCTAAATACACTAAGCCTGTTGAGTTGCAATTTCCCCTTCTAAATGTAATAACAGATTGACAGCATGTCTTATATAGACACTATATAGCCTGTGATAGTTTTAAGAAATTTGTATTTGATATTTTAGAAATCGTTCAGCCTAGTGCCGGAGGAAGACCCTGGGGAAATAGATTGGATTACACGGAACTCATCTGGTAAGTGAAGTTGGATGCAGCCAGGTTTAAATGACTATGATTCTATACAACATGTGCTTAGGACAGGGGCAGCAAAACTGTGAACAATTTTTAAATTCCATTTTTTTTCTTGCCATTACAATTAGTTTGCTTTTATTATTGTAATTGTTATTATACGGATTTTTACCCATACGACCCAAATACTTTTATTGTGATTTTAATGAATGAGAAGTTTCTTGATGCTTTCGTGGTTCATATTTTTTCAAGATTTTTATTAGATTATTATTTAACCTAATTATCTATTTATGTAGAGAGCATGTATGGAGGGAAACTGGGATTGTTCAAATGTTCTTAAGAAGTCCAGGTTGTTGGACATTGGACAAAAGGCGTTTATATCACATTATCGAAAGATGAAAATAGCGAACGCTATTTTATCGAACCTAAAATATCTAAACCACATAATATCGAACATTCAGAACAGCAAATTTTTTCCTTGGGAAAAAATTTGCTATTCCGAAACACATACACACAAAATAAGCACACCTAAAAAACATCAACACACACACACATACACTTATAATCCTACAACTAACCCTACACTAAACTATACATACACTATTATCTATCCACTTACCTTAACCCAAACCCTAACCCTAAGGTCTGTCACTATCGCACACTCACTTAACCCGTGCCCTAACCCTAACCCTAACTCATTTAACCTGCCCCTAACCCTAATTCACCTAACCCACGCCCTAACCCGCGCCCTAACCCTAACTCACCAAACCCGTGCCCTAATCCTAACAACCACACAATCGCACACTTACCTGAACCCGACCTGTAAATTTCCACCACAGCGCTGAAAATAGCGAAGCCACAGAACCGGCCAACCAAATTCTTTCTCTAGGAAAGAATTTCCTGTTCTGCAGCTTCGCTATTTTAAGCATTCGCTCAAAATGGGTCAATATTAGAACATTCGAAGTTTTAAAACTTTGATGTTTTGATATAGACCCGACAAAAGCGCTAAACATTTTATTGTTTTACGTGAATAAATTGTGTCTTTGCTGTGTACTGCATCTTGGATTTTTTTCCTATAGACTTCTACATCCCTAGACTACGTGGACCTGTTGGTGATTATTTTGTTTATGTTGGTTGCATGGTTGCACACCTATTTTTTTCGGTTATCCTTACCACATGCCACACCACATATCAGGTAATCCAAGGCTCTTCATTCTTTTACCTCTTGAAAAGATAGTTAATAATGTCCTGCTTATAGCCCCTTTCCAAAAACTTTGCCGTAGGTTGTTTAGTGTTGTCACAAACTTTCCATTCTAAGTAACTGATACAGATTGAGTATTGGCTTGTTCCTTAATAGTACTATAATAAAGACGTTTAGGTGTGCACCATTGGTATGTACATGTGAATTTATAAAAGTGGCCTTTTTATAAATATTTAACTCAAAACTGATTGTTAAAACTAACTTGCATTTCATTATTCAAAAACTGCTCTTAGATTAATGTTGCACTTGAACACTGAAAATCTGGAATATACTTTAAGTACTTAATAAAATGCTCACATTCTGTAAATGTTCCATGCCACACAATAAAAACAGAAACAATAAAATGGCCATAGAAATACCTTTGATTCATAAATGGGACCCTCTCAGTCAGTAAGTACTAAATTAGACAAAGCTGGAGCCTCAGATGCTCCCATTATAGCATCATTTTACTGTTGAAAATTGTCAAAGAAAAAAAAGTTTTTTCTCTAAAATACATTCTAGCAAACTTTAGACTCCAAATACTTGTCGATCTGAAAATGTCCCTGAGAATAACAAAAAATATTAACATTTCTATTGCAGACCTCATCGTATCATTGTATAAAGGTTTTTAATGTTGATTGTTAACAATGAACAGTCATCTGGAGTTTTTTCTTTACATAGTTTTTCCATATCCTAACAATGTTTAGAATGACATTGAATGGACTGAACAGGTAATTATAAGTAAGGCTGTTTTATTCTAATGATATTATTTGTATAAAGGTTTCCTGTTTGATTGTGTGCTTTTGTAAAGTAGTTCTGAACAGTATACAGTCAGACGTATTTTATATTTGAGGTGGGGGGATTTTATTGGTGACTGCTGCATATGATGGTGATATTATAGAAAGTACTTTTCCTTAGTTGTAATATACCCAGACTTCACAGTGTAACAAGATAAGAAAGCCTGGAAAGAAGCAAGTTAAAGTCAATATAATGTAATATCAGGCTGCTGGGGGCATGTAAATGTGTACTGATCATATTATATAAAGAATTACAAAATAATTTCCCGTTTTTATAAAAGTAGGTATCGACTAATATGTTTAGACTAAGCTACAAACAGACATCGTTAAGCATTTGCAAAGTAACTAGCTTGGCTATTTTCCATTAACACCTCCTCTTAGCTAAAGGCAAGCAGCCTGCAAGTTCAAACAAGTAATCATGAGAGGTCTGATCAGTGTGGTCAGAGTTAAATCTACAGTATGTAATGTAATTAACTTTTAAAAATATATGGGCAAACAGTTAATTGAAACAATGTGTTCTGAGTAAAAATTGTGAGGTACAAAGTAATTAACTTTTAAAAGGAATATTATCGAGCAGTTCCATAAAAGTGAAAAAGTAAAGAAGAAATTAAGTTTGAAACTTGATGGAGTGAATAGTTATAAAAGCAGTCGACCCCTGGAAGTCTAAGCACTCAAATGCATATATAACCACACACAGTTTATATATATATATATATATATATATATATATATATATATATATATATATATATATATATATATATATATATATATATATATATATATATATATATATGGGTCCTCTTCAAATTACCGAAACGTCAGTTCGCCGACATGCGGAAGTGGAATGCGAAAGGACCAACAACGCAGTTGACCGACATGCTGAAATCCCGACAGCTGGAAGACCGACAAGGGGATCGTGTAAGCGCGACTTGGTAAGTATGCGATAGTGAGGGATTTTGGATTAGGGAGCGGACAGGTAAGTGTGCAATAGTGAGGGATTTAGGGTTAGGGTGTGTGAAAGGTGAGTGTGCGGTAGTGTCGGAGTTAGGGTTTGGGTAATGTAAGTGTGTGTTAGTGACGGGTTTATGTTTTAGGGTGGGTTAAGTAAGTTAGGAATAGGGTGCAGGTAGGGTACGTGTCTGGTACTGTCGGACCTTAGGGTTAGGGGTGGGTTAAGTGAGTTAGGGTTAGGGTGCAGGTAGGGTAAGTGTGTGGTAGTGTCGGACCTTAGGGTTAGGGGTGGGTTAAGTGAGTTAGGGTCAGGGTGCAGGTAGGGTAAGTGTGCGGTAGTGTCAGACCTTAGGGTTAGGGGTGGGTTAAGTGAGTTAGGGTTAGGGTGCAGGTAGGGTAAGTGTGCAGTAGTGTCGGACCGTAGGGTTAGGGTTTGGGTTAGGGCTAGTGGATATGTCATGTAGTGTAATGTGTTGTTTACGTTTAGTGTGTCGGTGTAATGGTGTTCGGTGTTTTGCGTTGTCGGTATTGTGTGTTGTCGGTTGTTTGGTGTCGGTGGTTTGTGTGTCGGCGAACTGGCGTGTCGGTGTTCTAAAGTAGACCCATATATATATATATATATATATATATATATATATATATATATATAT
Source organism: Protopterus annectens (assembly GCF_019279795.1). Classification (NCBI taxonomy): domain Eukaryota; kingdom Metazoa; phylum Chordata; order Ceratodontiformes; family Protopteridae; genus Protopterus; species Protopterus annectens. The sequence continues at coordinate 738,293,928 of NC_056746.1, read as the reverse complement.
ATATATATATATATATATATATATATCTATTGTTTTCTTTAAGGGTACCAAATGTACTTTTTTCTAAAGACCTAAAGTTAATGATTACTGAAAGTATGCAAGTTGTTCTCATATGGGAAGGTAACAGATATAAAATAAGAACAGATAACTATTTATGTAAGTGTGAATGCAGCTGTAACATATGCATTTTCATGGTTAAGCTTAACTTTCCACTATATATTGGTGCAGATTCAATAAACCTACATGGTCTGCTAAATCCATGTGCCCATCATGGTATGATATGCACAACATAGTACACAGTTTTGTTTTCAGAAAGCACCTGCTGCACAAACATGGTAGACATTGTGGCATGCTAATTACAGCATAAGCAGCTAAATTGTATGCTAATCAACCAATGCAAGATGGAGGAGCTATCAAGAAGCTGTAAAGGAGCCATGTAGTGTCAGTGCTGGTTGTCCCTGCAAATTCCAAAGCTTATTGGAATACAGCCATGGAAACTAGACTACACAGAAAGAAAGTTAGGGGCTGCTGCTACTCTTAATCGTGTGTATGTGCAGCAGGTCCATGTCTATGCTGCTGCTGCTGCTAATAGACCGTGGACAAGAAGGAGAATGGGGTTTTTAGACCCCATTTAACTTTTCACAGTCTGCATGAGGTAGAAATTATGGAGTGTTACAGGGTGGATAGAGACACATTACAGGAACTCTGCAACTTCTGTCATCTTCAACTGAGAGTAAGGGCAAACTAAAAGGAACCAATGCCAGTGGACACTAAGGTATGTGTAGCACTTAGAATTTTAACTACAGGAACATTCTAGAGACCAACAGGGGACATGCTGGGGGTGTCACAGCCATCAGCATCCAGGATCCTCCATCAATTCCTGATTGCCATGCTATAGCATCCCAATAAGTACATATATTTTCCTCATACACCTGAAGACAGTGCCAGAACTATGCAGGAGTTATAACCTGTAGCACACTACCCTAAATTTCTGGGTTTCATAGACTGTACACATATAGAAATCAAAGCATTCCCTGAGGAAGAGGAAAGGGTGTACATAAATAGAAAGGGCTACCACTCCATTAACTGTCAGGTCATGTGTAATGCTAAGAGAATCATTCTGAATGTGTGCGCTGGCAACCCAAGCAGTTACCATGACTCACATATCTGCACAACTGTCAACTGTATGAGATGTTTACTAAGGGGAATATCTCATGGGATCATTTACTGGAGGATGCAGGTTATGCAGTGGTACCATGGCTGCTGATGTCCATCAGAAATGCAAACACACCAACTGAAGAACACTATAATGAGGTACCTGCTCAAACAAGAAATCTCATACAGTGTGTGTTTGGGCTGCTGAAGTTGTGGTTCCAGTGCCTAGATACATCTGGAAGAGCCCTGCAGTACTACCCTTGTATATTGAATTGAAATATTCACTGCCTGTGCCATGTTTCACAACATTATCCTGAGAAAACAGCTTCAGCAGGAACAGCAAGAGGAAGGGCCACACATCCTATCACCACTGGCCTCGCACTGGCTAAGAGGCAATGGAGAGCACACACACTCACCATCTAAGTGGATAAAACCTTCATCCTACATGCATACATACAGTAACATTGATGCCAGGCAACACTCACAACCTTTACTTACCCATGTAATGGCTGTGTACTGCTAGCATCATACATAGTCAGCCCTGAACTAAAACTCTTGCAACTGACATATTTCCAAAGTAAGTGTTGAACACGGAATACAAAAATAAATGTCTAAGAATACAAATGAATGGCTTATCCTTGCACACTGTTACTCGGTAATGCAAGTAAGTATAAGGTGGGTGATTTCTACAGCAATTATATCAAGATGTGACAGCAATGACTTATGTGAATACGTGTCCTCTATCAACTAATAGGCCTTACATCTAAAATGTACAGATTTTCACCAAATGTCCATAGTCTGGCTTCATATATTTGTAATGGCAAATCATTAAAGAGTGAAGTTAGAAATTAGTGACACACATTTCAGTTTCAGACTTCGTATCCCTCAGAACAAACATAAAAATAGAAATGCAAAACTTGTTATTCCATCAACTAAGTCTGTAAGACCACAATGTTTAAAAACTCTCTGCATTGTTGGATCTTTGTCATGCTTTTATTTATGGCTTGGTACAGCTTTGCTAATGTAAGAGTTTGGGAGGGATGTACACATTACAAACACCTGTAAGAAAGCATTACAATTGGCAAAGCAGCATCACAAAACCAGATATACTAAGCACTACATCAGCTATGCACCCTGAGCATCAGACAAATTACTTATGTATCCCTGAATCTAAAAGATAAAAAAAAGGAAGGCACAGTTTTCATTATCAGCACAGTGTGTTGTGTTGGGGGGGGGGCTAGGCTGACACAAAAGACAGTAAGTGTGTTTGCGAGTAAGATAGAGAAACAGGCAGACATTTGGATAAAGTATCAAATAGTCACTGAGACAGAATGAGATTTGAGCCTCACAAATGACCCATATAACTGCTATGCAGGTGTATCTGTATGGGTACTCAAGTGAAATTAATGTGTGAGTGTCTGCAAGAACACAGCCAAGCTCTGTGCTAGCTCTACGGCCTAGCATGTTGGACAGGTGTGACATGGTAGAGATGATCGTCATCGCCCTCAACCCCGAGAACTGATTCTGCCAGGATTTGCACTGGCACATCCACACCCATTGTCAGATACATTGCTGCTACCAAAAAGTGATTGATGTCTGCTAGATGAGCCCTCTTTATGAGTATGCCCAGGACCGTAATCCCATTGCCTGCCACATGTGGGTGTGAATACCTCAACCAATGACAGAGCAGTGGAAGTAGTGCCACTACATGATTGGTCAAGGCCATGTCGACTAAAATCAGATTATGTGGCTGACCTATGCCCATTTGAATGCTGTACTCCTCCCAGCAGATGTTCCATCACAGACACAATGCATTCCAACATGTCTTTCATCTGATCCATTGAATCGACAACATGGTGGAGGCAGTCATGCATGTCAGCCTCTGCCCCATCTACAACCCCAAACATTTGTTGGAAGGCCCTATTGGAATGTGCTTGTGCCTCCAAGATGGTCCAAAGCATACATGGAGTGGCACAGAATGACACACCAAGATCAGGTGAAGGATGGAAGGCAGGCCTCCTCTGAGCACCCATAACAAACCTCCTGCATGGCACCTCACCAACACTTTGGCTACAGGCGAAGTCAACAGCACTGAATCCACAGTAACTACACTACCTTCAACCTCTGCACCCCCTGACTGTGCCTGTGCCTGTGTTTGGGCACCATCATCATCAGAGTCTGGCAATATTTTGACATCAGGTGGTAAGTGTCTTACACTTCAACTGTCAGGATCATCTGTAATAATAAGCAACAAACACAGGAAATAAATTAATGGCTACACCACTTCATTTTAATATAGCTGTGACATCTCCATGCTGGACCAGTAATCAAGGAGCCTGAATCCTCACCACTGACACTGGAGGGGGATGTTCACTTGGAATACAAATGGATACACTCAGTATTTCCAGATGCAGACCCCTATGTATCAAACACAATTTCCCTTAAGGGAACACAATCAGCCCAGGGGCTGGGAGTCTCCATCTGTCTCCCTCCAGGTCCCCAATAAGACTCCCCACTGGTACAGCTGTAGGGTTAGGTTCTCAGCTGAGTGTATAGGCCAAGACCTCCAACACACACACATATATACACACACACACACACGCACACACACACACACACACACACACACACACACACACACACACACACACACACACACACACACACACACACACACACACACCTGGGAAAGGTTGGCACTGATTATCTGATGTGCTCCCTTCTGTCCAGACTATAAGGTAGTTATCACTGCCACCATTCAGTTACTATAAGGCTCTTAAAAGGGTATCTAATTATACTGAGTGAAATTAATATTAATACAAATGGTAATATTGACCAAACTGCCAGACAAATATGTACAAATAGTCTCAAAACTTAAATATTTTCCAGAACAACCAGACATAATCATAATGAAAAGTTTAAATATATGTAATAATAAATAATAAAGGAACAAGAAAATACTCAATATCTATTTAGAGAAAGCACCACAGTTTCATTCACAGGGAATATTAAAAGTAACACTGATGGAAAGTTTCACAAAGTGAAAGAAAAACAGTATTTTAGCAAATCTCACTATCTATTCCTGAATAACTAAAATAATTACTGTTCCCTAGTTAAGTTACTTACTTCTGCAAGTTAAGATAATGTGGGTGAGTGGTCCTTGTTGTCAAATCCAAGGCAGAATGCTGAGAGCAAATTCCTTCTAATATCTAAATATAATTTTTGGCTTACAGAATGACATCACACACATCTGGTCATCTGACTCTGTTCCCCATGCCATCACCAACACTAGAAGCTGACAGGATTTTAGCACCTATATGTTATGATACACACAGATAGAGCTTTTCTCAGATCTCCTGGAATTCATAAAAGCATAAAACCATTCCACTCTTTCTACTGGAACTACAACCTATTCTCTAGCACAGAAATTGCATCTCTGGTTCCATTCAAAATGGGGGATAACATCTTTATGGCTTAACCCATAAAGTAATTTAATTTCGAGAATATTTTGCAGTCATGTGGATTATGATTTACCTCTTTACTTCCAGTATATGCTGTTACAATGTATACATATAAACAATAATGTATGTATATTTCTTTTCCTTCCAGCAGGGCACACTGTTGATACATTTAACACAAGCAAACCTCACAAATACATTTTAAGTACAAGCATCTGTACAAACCAGTTTTATATACTAATGACATATAATGATTTACAAAATTATAAAATTTCAGATAGTTGTGCTGGAATATGTTACAAATCCACTGCACTATTTGTCCTGACATGACTGGCAGTACCTCCTATCATCACAACTCTCCCTCCTTTAAAGACTCAAGCTAGCTTTTAAGTGCCCCTTGAGAAACATTGCTTGAGAGGAATGAGGCTATCTGGGAATACATTACCCCATACCCTGTCTTGAGATTCCATCTGCCTGGGCATTGCTGACCCCACTACAGTGCTGCACTGTCATATCATATGCCTGCAACCCTAGGCTCTACCATAGTAACTTGGATTTTGCTGGCTGGCTCATTGTAGTCATTGATCCCCCTCAGACTCCTCCTGCCTTCTACTGCAAATAACACCAGGTCCATATCATGGCAATGTTTCATCATGTTAAGATGGTACAATTTGGGCTCCAGCCTCCTGCCTAGCAGTTCTACAATGTAGTTAACATCGCTGACCTTCCTTACCAATTTGAAGGGTCCCTTCCAAGCTGCCTGCAGTTTATTGTGTCTGACAGGAATGAGAACCATAACTTGCTGCCCTACAGCATACTCTCTGGCTCAAGCATTCCTGTCATACTACACCTTTTTTCTGCTGTTGGGCTCCTGCCAGGTTATCTTGGGCCAAGCCCATGAGCTCTCTGAGCCTTGTCCTGAGGTTTAGGACATATGCCACAACAGACTATGACCATACAGAAACCTAAAGGGGGAAAACTGTGGAATCCTGGGGGTACTTCATAGTATGCAAACAGCAGCTGGGATATTTGTCACACTCTCTCTTAAACTGGTATGCAAATATCAGTAGCATGGTCTTTAGTGTAAAGTTTAACCACTCCACAAGACCATTAGTTTGGGGATGGTAAGAGGTGGTCTTTAGGTGCTTTACCCTACAGTACCTCCCAGACAAACCAGCAGGTCTTACATGAAATTGACATCTTGGCAGTCAATATTTCTCTCTGGAAGCTTACCCTGTTGAGTCAATATTTCTCTCAGGAATCTTACCAGCTGAAAATCTCTAACAAAACATTTGCTATCTTCTCTGCCTCAAAGAAGGACAGAGCCACTGCCTCAGGGTATTTAGTAGCAAAATCTACTACCACTACCACCAGGAAATACTTCTTCCTTGTGGAGCTTAGGGTACTCAGAGGCCACACAATATCCATAGCTACCCTCTGAAATGGCCCATCAATCACAGGCAAAGGCATCAAAAGAGCTTTGATATTGTCTCCTGCCTTACCTACTTTTTTACATTGCTCACAGGTCCTGCATTACCCTATAACATCCCTTGGAATCCCAGGACAATAACATTTCTGCATAATACGACTCTTGGCATGCTTTATGCCCTTATGACCTGCAAAAGGAATGTCATGGGCTATGGCTCTAAGTGCTCAACAGTAGGCTGTAGGCACTGCCAACTGCTGCATTACCTCACCCTTTAGTCCTCCCTCATGGGTCCACTCTCTATACAGTAGCCCTTTATTCCAGTATACAGATTCCTCTTTTCCTTGAGAATCAGGTGGCTTCCTAGCTATCTCCCTCAAGCCTCTTAGTGTAGGGTCTGACAGCTGAGCCTGTCTCAGCTCCATTTTTATGACTCTTCACAGCTCCCCTTCCACAGGAAGTCTGGTATCCTCTGACAGCAAAGCCTCACTGTTAGCCTGGGTACTACCCTTGCAGTCACTCAGTCCAAGGGAACATCAGTACCTACTATCAGCTGTGACTCAACTTCAGGATCACTACTACAGGATAGCTCCCTCCCTGAAATAGCAACATCACCAACCATGGCTTCAGGTGTGGTGTCTGTCTGGGTCTACCCCAGGCTTCCAGACCCACATGCCTGTCTTCAAGCCTGACTGCATGTAACTGCATGCACACAAGGTACTGCATTATCAGAATCATTCCCTATCAAGACATCTGCAGGGCTATCCTCAAACACAACTACTTGCTTGCTTCCTTTTCCATCCTCCCAGTCAAGATGAACCCTGGCCAACGGCATTTGGAATGGGGTCCCTCCTAAAGCTCTGACTGGAGTGGACTGCCGAAGCAAGTACTGTTCCCCTTTAACCACTGCAGACTTCACAAAGGTTATATCAGAGGCTGGTTCCACCTTTTGTTTCCAACTTTTATTAATTATCTCACTGCTGTTCTTCTGCTGTGATAAACATTTCTGTACTGTTTTCTGCCTAAAATAGTGTAGCTAGTAGCTGTAGCACAGTCCAGTTTCAGGCTTGCTGTCTCTGGTCCTGGTTGTTTGTTTGCAGTGGCTGTTTGTTCTGAGCACATTTTCCAGGCCATCTTGCATTAGCAGAAGCCATTCATCACTTTAGTGAGAGTATTGCGTTGAATAGCTAATGGCTGGTAAAGGCTGGCTGGCCTAGGGCTTGCAGCAAGCACCCCATTGGTTCTTTTGTGCTTTTTTTAAAGTTGTTTCAGGTTTGAATCTTCTAGTACTTAAGCCCTACCTTTCAGAGAGTTTCTGCTTATTCACACTGAGCAGAATGAAGGAGGGGCACTGACCACAACTCTGATCTGTGATATATAACAACAAGTATTTTATTTTCTTGCTTACTTTTACTAGTTATTGCTTATCCTTACTGTTTATTGCACTTTTTAATGCCTACTTCTTACTGTATTTTATTCTTATAAACTAATCTGCACTGTTGTACTGCAATTGTCTGCCTTACTGGGCCTGTTAAATCACTTTTGTTACTACCTCACTCTTTGTAAAGGTATTAACTGGAAATTTTCTCCATCTGTTAAGCATCTGTTTGTTGTTCAGATTTTCCTGCCAAGGAGTGTATCATATAACTGATTTTCTTACAGTTAAAAGCATTCTCTGGAGTCTCCTTGCTCCTTTTTCTGATTAAAGCTGTCATTAAATGTTTCCTGCTGTCCTTCTGCTGTGAAAAACATTCCTTTAGTGTTTTCTACCTAAAATAGTGTAGCTAGTAGCTGTACAATAGTTTCCCACCCACCCTCCGTATTGTTGTGTTGTTCTTAAACTTGGTGGTTTTACAATTGTCCATCCCAACTGTAAATTTGATCTGGGACACTCCTCCCACTCTAGTCTCATTAGCTTTTTCCACCTAATACAGAGACAGCATTTGGGAAGGCCAACCGCCTTGGTATCTTAACCTTGAATTATCTTCTGTTCCTCAAAAAAAAAAACACTGTATTCAGCTGCATTTATAATATTTCTATTATTTCATCTTGCTTTTTCTGCTACTTGTTCTCTAAACTGTTCAATTGCATCTTTTCTGCTGCATTTATTAGTTTGTTTTTAACCTGCTTAAATTGTAAGTGTTATTCTAAGCTTCTTAGTTTTGGTTTAAGCACTTGGGCTACACCTTAGGTCTCCCAGGCCTCTCTCCCTCAGATTCTGACAAAAATGGATGGGCAATTTCCTACGGTTTTTCCTGCCAGCCTGGTTGATATGGGCATCCTGAGAAAGTGTAACAACTACCTCATGTACATGGACAACCACCTACTAGTACCACCTAGGGGCACAATTTGTGAGAGATGCAATTACATTAAGAACCTAGATTCTATGCTCTCTCCCTCACAAGCCAGTATATCTGGCACTGAGAAGGTTGCCAATACAATCACTAACCTCAAACACCACCCACAGCTACATGACACACACGGACATATGCAGAGGTTCTCAACAAAAACAAGCCCAAAGGGAACCTGGGAGGCAAAAACACACACAAATTCCACAACCCTCCACACAACATAACATGAATAGTCCACACACCTGAGTCTTGTAACCACTAAGGTCTAAACATAAACCCAACATATTAGTCATAGGAGATTCAATTGTGAGACAAACAGATGTGCCTCTCACCAAGTTGGATAAGGAGAAATTCACGGTTAGTTGTTTGTCAGGTGCTAGAACCTGCCATATCACACATGCACTCAAGTCTCTCAACAACAGGTACTGTTATGACTCTGTCATAGTCCATGTTGGTGTAAATAACTTGAAACGTACCTCCCTGGACTATATGAAGAGAGACATGATTGAGCTTGCTGAATATGTGTCCCAGGCAGGTATATCCCTAGCCTTAAGCAGCATTCTACCGTCACCCAGAATGATGCCGCAATACAAACAGAAAAGGATTGACTTTAAAAATTGGCTTAGTTTCTGGTGTCATTCCAGGGGGATCCAGTACCTGACAGCTTGGGAAGATATGATCAACAGACCATGATGCTTTGCTAGAGATGGCCTGCATTTTTCTCACTTGGGCTTCTGGCAAAGGACATTGCCTCCCCCTAGTGCTTCTTTTTAGTAAAAGTCATGAGACCCATACTACCAGCATAAAAATCTCAACAAAATGTAAATTAAAAGTCATGCTGCTAAACACTAGGAGACTAAACATGAAACTGTACTCACTGCAAGCATTCTTCACTCTGGAAAATACTGACATTTGTGCAGCCACAGAAACCTGGCTCAAAGCTGCGGAGTGCACCCAAGTCTTACCTGCTTTCTCATCCTATCATACATTCAGACCCCATACTGTCAGCAGTAAAGCCAAAGGAGGTGGATTTTCAATATATATTAAAGACACACACACCTCCAAGCTGGTCAAACAGTATGAGCACAGGAGACACTCCAGGTGCAGTTAACCATTGACAAGACCCCAATTCAAATCATAGCTAGCTATAGGCCCCTAATTTCCACTCAATATGGCCACTTCATCTATCTGGACCTCTTCAAATCTATCAAGATTCAACCCTTTACCCTGATCCTTTACCAACATGAGTAAACACTGCAGCACTTCTGCAGTATCACCCCTCTCTGATAAGATCCGACCACAAAGTGGTCACTTTCAAAGTCACCATCTCCCCTGACCCTCTCTAGTTAGGTTCAAACAAAAAACTTCTCCAAAGCAGATTACAACCTCCTGAGGGATGGTATAACAGCTTCACAACCCCTCCTCCAGTGTAGGAACTGGCACCAATGTTCAAATCTACACCAAAGTACTATATAAGCATTTATACAGTTGCATGCAATCAGGAATACCTGACAGGACAAAATCATCCTCTGCAAGGAAGAGTAAACCTGTCTGGTGGACATCTGCAATAAATAAACTATATAAAAAAAGGACAAATTGCTGTCCAGGACCAAGAAGGAGCAGGTACCCAATTGGAAGCAATCTCTCCTTAGCCTGAACAAGCAAATAAGAGCACTAGTGAAATCATCTAAAGCCAACTTTGAGTCAAAATTAGCCACATCTACTAGAGACAGTCATAAGGCCTTCTTCACATGTCTACAATCTCAAAAAAAAGCACCCAGATCTGTTCAGAACTGGTGGTCAAGGACACCACATACCCAAATGCTGTAGATATAGACAACCTACTGCCTGGCAGACTCAGCAAAAATGTCACCTCTCTGTTCCCCCCCCCCATCAGTAGATCAGGACATCCACAGTGCCTGCCCCCCTCCCCTTATCTCTAGAGAACAGGTCATCACTGCCCTCTCAAAGGCAAAAAATACAACCTCCATGGGACCCGATAACATCCCAGGCTGCATCCTACATGAACTCAGGTATAAGCTTGTAGCACCATTAGGCACCCTAGTCAACCAAAGCCTAAACATTGTCTTTGTCCCAGCCAAGTGGAGGACAGCCACTCTCATCCCTTTACACAAAGGTGGAGCATCCACCGACCTGGGAAATTATAGACCCATCAGCCTAACTAGCCTGATCTGCAAGGCCATGGGATGGATTACCATGGACCTCATTAACAGGGACATTGGCAACCTCCAAACACTCAACCCCACACAGTTTGGCTTTGTCAAAGGGGGAATGTGTCTGTTTAATCTGTTCAACATCTTTGAGATAGTCACCAAAGCCATGGACAAGGGGAAGATGGTGCACAGTGCCTACCCTGACCTGGCCAAAGCCTTTGACATTATTCCCCACTCAGGCATAATAGATAAATTCTCTCAACTAGGCATCAATCCATATGTTACCAGATGGGTAGAAAACTGGCTTACTGATAGAACCCACCTAATCAAAATAGGGGAAGCCACCTCAAGCAGTAGACCTGTAATGAGCGACCTTTGTTATTCGGGATATACTTCTCTGAGCTGCAGGCCAAAATCAGTGGGCTATGGCTGACCAAGTTTGCAGATGATTGCAAGCTGGGCCCGATTATCAATTCCCCAAGTGATGTGGACATCCTCCAATAGGGTCTCACCCAAACAAATGACTGGTGCCAGAAACATGGCCTCAAACTGAATGCCAAAAAATGCATCATCATCCCCTTTGGGAAGAGTGACATCACCACATAGTATCACATTAATAGCACTGTCATAAGTATGCAGTCAGTTGTGAGGTATTTGGGCACCCAGGTTGACAGCAGCCTGACTTTTGACCACCATGTTGCTTCTGTTGTACGGCTTTCTAGATGGCCCACCTCATAAGTAAGGGTATCTCATCCAGAAGCAAGGAGGTCATAATGTCCCTGTATGCTTCACTTATAAGGGCAATTATTGAGTACAACATCCCCTTCAGCATGTACTTTGCAAAGCACATGCAGCAGCTGAAAAGCCCACAGAGTTTCCTCACCAGGAGAATCCAGGACCTCAAGCATCTACCCTATACAGATAGGCTTAAAGCCAAGTCCCTCTACTCAGTTTCATACAGACTCCTCAGAAGTGACCTCTGTCTGGCATACAAAGCAATCTCAGACCCTGCCTTAATGGGACTGCTCCATATCTGCAAGTCAAGCTTCATTCAAGTAACCCACACGCAGAGACTCCTCCATCTGTGGAATAGACTCCCTCTCCATGTCAAGCAGAGCACTTCATTATCCCCTTTTAAATGAAACCTGGATAACTGGATGGGAAACAGAAAATACACTCCTGGGATTCCACCTGTGGCCCCTGCTGAACAGGGGCTTTGGGTACTGACTTGTCTGAACATGGGCTAAACTCTTAGCTAGGCTTATAAGGGCTTCAGGGCCAGTACCCAAGTCACTTCCTATGATCCTATGTGTCTCTCTTAGCAATGGCCTGTTTTGCATCCACTAAGATAGGATATAACCTCTTGTGATAGTTTTGTACCCCTGTTGTCTCCAGACAACTTACCACTGGCATACTGTTATTCCAACTTTTCTAACTCGCTTTACCTCCATAGACTGTTATGTGATACATGGCCCCACTGGTTACATTTAAAACATTTAATCCTTGATCCTGGCCATGTACATGAACTAGTGGCTTCTCTTGTTACTGGTGGACGCTGTTAGGGTGGTTCAGGCTGCCCACCATGGGTTCCCTTACACCCATGTGCAGCATTGGGTATTCCCTTCCTGTGCAGTGATGTCCTGCTTGCAAAGCAGAGATCCCCATTCTTCCCCAGCTCATCTGCAGAGTTGCATTTTCTCAGTCTGCCAACCAGATTGGCTTGTCGTCAGATAAAGTGCTAAGGGCTTGTTCCCTCATCAAAAGGTCTGCAGGCTTTCAAAAGTGGTGACCTGACACCCACTCACCAACCTATGAAAATAGCTGCTTAACTCAGCAATATAATCACACACACCTTCATCTGCCTTATGTGTATGCTCATGAAACTTTTTTCTGTAAGCTTCAGGTGTTAACTTAAAACATTCCAATAAACATTTTAACTGGATCATAGTATAAGCAATCAATATCAGACAATTTAGAAACAGCGGTTACAGCTTTAACATGGAGTGAGGGGGTCAGGAACCATACCAAGAGCCTTTGGTCAACATTATACTGTTTACATACTCTTTCAAATATATGAATAAAACTATCAAAATTATCACTCTCTGTAAATTGTGGAAGAAATTTACTCATCTTTGCTTCTGGGGTTCAGTTATTTCCTTCCCCATTACCTCCATGACCCTGGTGAAGAGTCAGCATCTCCCTCTCATGTTGATACTGCTTCTCCTTTTCTTCAGCCCCCAAACACAGCAGTCTCTGTTTTTCTTTAGGCTCCAAGTGTTGTAGTTTCTCATTATTTTCAGTCTCCAAATACTGCAGTCTCTCTGCTGATTCTAGTTCCAAATATTTGGTCTCCAAATCAAGTCTCTTTAACTCCAGAGAGATTTTTAGATCCACTGACGAAAAGTTGAACTGTCCTGTTTCTGAGGGCTGCAAATTCCCATCACCAGACTGGCTATCCTCATGGATGCTGGGCTGAGCTGTGACTAAGGTTGAAATCATTTCCTCTGTAGACAGGTTGGCATACACCAGTCCTTTGGCTTCACACACCTTGGCCAATTGGTTCTTTGTCAGTTTGCCAGAATCCTCCGCTGACATTTTTGCTTGCTTTCCCTGACTAAACTAAACTAACAAAAAATGAATAAATAAATAAAACTGTTGTGAAATAAAACTCTAAATGCTCACTTTGTGGCTACTTGAGAGTACACCTTTAGTGAAAACTGCTTACAGGCTAGAGAATTTCAATATCCACACCAGTGCTCACCAATATGTAACATCCCCATGCTGGGCCAGTAATTAAGGAGCCTGAGTCCTCACCACTGACACTGGAGAGGGATGTTCACTTAGAATAATCCCCATACTTATAAGACTGGAATACTCCCAGACAATATTAGCGACCATCTCCTTACCTATATCACTAAACAAAAAGATAATACTCTCAAAAAAGCTATTTACCGTACTGTACGCAACAAAAAAAAATTTAACCTGTCCTCTTTCCTAAATGACCTCAAGGCATGCAACTGGTCAACTCTAAAACACCTCCCACTTGATGAAGCAGTTGCCTATTTCAATAACACTTTCCTACAAATTCTACAGCAGCATGCCCCAGCTCGATTAATTAGAATAAGCTCCAAAGCTGCCCCTTGGCTTTCCAAAACAACCAAACAAACTATGCTAGATAGAAATAAAATTTGGACTAAATGGAGAACCACTAAAACCCTGCTGACCTTCTAAACTTCAAACACCTTAGAAATACTACAAAAAAACTCATCCATCTTGATAAAAAAAACTATTACCTTCAATATCAACAAAACCAAAATTACAACCCTAAAAAATTCTGGTCAGGAATCAATAAACTACTACATCCAGGGAATACCAAAACTCCCACACCTGCTACCTTAGCACAAACTCCACCCAACATAATAGCCGATACCTTTAACAACTTCTTCTCTGAAACAGTCACCTCTCTAGCAAACACCATGACTCCCCCCCTTCCCCTCAAAACACCTCTCCTCAAAATAACACCCCACCCTAAAATTTAGCACAGTCTCCACAGCCCACATACGTAAGTTACTCTCTAAACTTAAACCCTGCACCCCTTCAGCTGACAAACTTCCAGCTGAATACCTACAACTAGCAGCATCTGAACTAGCTTACCCAATCTCGATCTTAATTAACAGAACAATAACCGAATCTACTATCCCATCTTGCTGGAAAGTCTCCTATATTATTCCCCTCCATAAAGGAGGTAACTCTAATAGCCCTACTTTCTCCTCTATCTAAAATTATGGAACGTTGTATTCACCATCAACTCCTAAATCATCTCTTGCAAAATAGCCTACTAGTAGACTCACAACATGGTTTTAGGCCCCACCATAGTACTTCCACCGCCCTTCTCTCCTTCACCGACACAATAAACAGAAATCGCAATAACAACCTTTTCTCCTCGGCCCTATTCCTAGACCTCTCAAAAGCCTTTGATATGGTTAACCATCAACTACTCCTAGATACATTGACATCACTTTCACTCGACTCTTCAGCAGTACAATGGATTGACTCATATTTGAATGATAGAAAACAAGCTGTCCTCTGGGACAGCCATATATCCTCCCAGCTCCCAGTCACTATCGGTGTTCCTCAAGGATCCATCTTGGGTCCCCTCCTCTTCTCTACATTTATAAATAACCTGGCTACTTCGCTCCCAACATCCACTTGTATTCAGTATGCAGATGATTCAACTCTCATCTGTTCTGCTTCATCTTCAGGAGAACTCCACTCTTCCACCCAGAAACTCTTTACTACGGCAGAAAAATGGTTCCAACATATCTGTCTCCTCCTTAATCCCAAAAAAAACAAATTACTACTCTTTACACCAACACTTAAATCTGCCCCTATCTCATTTTCCATTACATCTGGCAATGGCACTATCATCAATCCTGACTGTTCCACTAAACTCCTAGGCGTTACTATAGACAATCAACTGAGTTTTGACTGTCACATTGATCTAACCATCAAGGCTGTTAATAAAAAGATAGGTGCCCTATATAGACTTAAGCCCTTTCTTACTGCAGCTACCCGAGTGTCTCTTGCCCAAACTCATCTCCTATCTACACTACTGTATGCCTCCCCCTCATTTATTAACATTTCAAAAGCTAACCACCAGAAACTAGCCACAGCCTACCATAGTATTGCCAGGTTTGCCACTGGTTCCCCATATCGAACTCACCATTGTCATAATCTCAAAAATCTTAACTGGCTAGAACTACAGAATCAAATTCTCCTACAGCAATTACTCATCACTTATAAAATTCTCCATTACCCCTCTAATACACCCATACTTAATAACCTTATCACCCCATACAAAAATCTTACTTCCCTTCGCTCAGCCAACAAACTTCTAGTAGCTACTCTCAAATCCTACAACAAAGCAGGTGACTCCTTATTTGCTAACACTGTAGGATCTCACTGGAATAAACTCCCCAAAGAACTAACCACTTTAGGCTCATCCCACCTTTTCAAAAACCAAACAAGGAAACATTTGCAATCTCACTGGCTATGCCCCTGCTCAAATCCTGACTGAGCTTAAAAAACAATCACTCTCTCCCGCACCCTACATTGCTCTTCTACCTACCCTACTTCACTACTTCTTTCCCTCCAAGAAGTAGACCTAGCAACCCACCAGCCTGCTTATTTACTCCTACCTACCTCTTTTTATGTTACCCTCCACTATCTCTAACCTGTTTTCTCTCCATGTATCTAACCCAGTTCCAAACTTCCTGTGTGCAAATCTCTATCCTAAAAGTAGTGCTCATCACTATATCCCTGCTACTAACTGGCTTCTATGTCTAAATTTTTACAAACTCTCTACCTGTTCCTATTTTTCTCCCTTCTTCATTCTTTTTTTTAGCAGTCTATCTATAGTAGATATTTAAATTATAATGATTCTGTACTGATGTTTATTTCTTGTTTAAATTGCCTTCCCATTACTATTTTATATATCAATCTTTCCCTTAGTTGCCTGCATGCTTTATTTACTTGTTATTTACTTGTTATTTACTTGCTATTTGTTAGTCACTTAGTTTTATTAGTGGAGCTTTTCTCCTCGGGCCTCTGCTGAAAATGGACATGTATCCAGCCAGACTAGCCCGGTCAACAAATGTAAAATAAAAAATAAATAAATAAATAAATAGAATACAAATGGCTACACTCAGTATTTCCAGATGCAGACCTCTCTGCATCAAGCAAAATTCCACTTAACAGCACACAGAGAGCACAGTCAGCCTGGGGTTTGGGTGTCTCTGCCTCCCTCCAGGCCCCCAGTAAGACTCCCCACTGGTAACCCTGTAGAGTTAGGTACTTAGCTAAGTGTCCAAGTCAAGTCCTCCAGCACCCTCTCTGTGAAACCAGTTCTTCATGTCCCTGCTCCAAATTGCTGGCACACACACTCTTTGAGATTTTATTTTTACACACACATACACACACACACACACACACACACACACACACACACACACACACACACACACACACACACACACACACACACACACACACACACACACACACACACACACACACACACACACACACACACACACACACACACACACACACACACACACACACACACACACCTGGTAAAGGGTAGCACAGAACAGATTTCCCATTGTGCTCCCTTCTGCCCAGACTATAAGGTAGTTATCACTGCCACCATTCAGTTATTATAAGGCTCTCAAAAGTGTTTCTAATTATACTGAACTTAATGTTAATACAAATAGTCATGTTGATCAAATAGACAGGCTTTTGTTATTGGCCAGAGTTATCACCAAATAAATATGTTCAAATACTCTCAAAACTTAAATATTTTCTAAAAAAAGGACCAGCCACAATGAAAAGTTTAAATATATTTAATAATAAATAATAAAGGAACCAGAAAATACTAACTTTTTATTTACAGTAAACACCACAGTTTCAGTCACAGGAAATATTAAAAATATCACTGATGGAAAGTTGCACACAGCTTTAAAAAATTGTATTTAGCTAATTTCACTATCTATTCCTGATTGACTAAAAGAATTGCTGTTCCCTAGTTAAGTTACTTACTACCACAAGGCAAGATAATGTGGGTGAATGGTCCTTGTTGTCAGATCCAAGGCAGAATGCAGACTGCTGTGACCAAACTCCTACTAATATCTAAATATTATTTATGGCTTACAGAATGACATCACACAAATCTGGTCATCTGATTCTGTTTCCCATGCTATCACCAGCACTAGACGCCAACAGGATTTTAGTTATCTATGTGTTACAATACACACAGATAGAGCTTTGCTCAGATCCCCTGGAAGCCATAAAACATAAAACCAGTCCACTCTTCCTACAGGAGCTATAATCTATTCTCTAGCACATACATTGTGTCTCTGGCTCCATTCAAAACTGTGGGATAACATCTTTATGGCTTAACCCACATAAAGTAATTTAATTTCAAGAATATTTTGCAAAGTCAGGTGGATTAAGATTAACCTCTTCTCTTCCAGTATATGATGTTACAATGTATACACTTAAACAGTTACAATAATGCATGCACATTCATTTTTCTTCCAGCAGGGCACATTGGTAATACATTTTAACACAAGCAAACCTCATAAATACATTTTCAGCAGAAGCATCTATACATACAAATGACATATAATTATTTACAAAATTCTAGGTAGCTGTGCTGGCATATGTTACAGATCCACTGCCTATTTTTCCTGGCATGGCTGGCAGTACCTCCTATCATCACAATATGCTAACAAAGTAACACTGGTGTCACTATTACAGATGGTACAGCAACACACACAGTCCTGACACCCACCTCACACATATGGATAAATGCATATTTCTGTCAAATGCTCATCAGTACTGAAATAAAAATGTTTGGCTTCCCATGTACAGATGATTCCACACTTGTTAGGAAGGATGGTCCTGAAAGAAGTTCAGCAAAATGTAAGGACACTATCATCACATAACATGGGTGAGGATTTGGACTTTATATGTCCATTAGCAATACATTTAACTGAATCTTGGATGGTATGTCTGCCCCAAGACAAAGTGTAATGAACTACAGTGTGTTGTTAACTGTATCAATCTATAAATAGTTACCCCAAAAATATTATTAAACTAACTTAACTACTGCTTTCAATATTTTACTATACAAGAAATATTTAAAAGCTGACATATGCAAGCTTACCTGGAAGCTCCTCCTATGGTATATTTGTCCTTCCTGAAGCAGCAGCACCAATGTCAGTCACATGTTGTTGTGCTCTTTCCACTAAGCTCTCTTGATCTTTGACAATGGACAGAAACTCTTTATTTGGTGTCAGTGGTGGCTCTGTAGCAGCCCCACTGGTAGCCAGCTGGCCATGAGCCACTGTAGCTGCTCTTCTCTGGACAGATGAAATCATGTCAGTGGCTGTATGGTGCACCCAATCATATGTCTTATTGCATCCCACAACATCATTGACACAGTTCACTATCTGGTTTCAAATTTGCATTCTTACAGACATATGCCCACATCCCCTGTCAAGCAGAAAGGCACCACATTGCCAAAAGGCTTGGACGATCATGTCATTCTCTCAATCACTGAAGGGGGGTTTGCAGGGACTGGGATGCTTGGGCACCATAGTCATAGGTGACATAAAACACAAAAGATACTATACATAAATATCACATTAATAAAAGCCCTGCTTAGATATAACACATACTATTAGTTTTTCAATATTACCTACTGGAGGAACAAAAAACTTTAGTTATTCAAATATAAAAAAGGGATATATGGCTGAAATATATTAGTCACACACAAATCAAGATTTGAACAAAAACAAGGACTAACAATAGCAAAGCAAACCTCTGTAAAACCCATTTTGTTGTGTCAACAGAGAAATGGAACTTAGCTCCCCCACCCGCAAAACAACAAGCAAATTACATTTTTGTACCAAACAAGGAATAAAACATCAGTGAATTGTTATACGAGCTTTCAAACAAGCTGTTCCAAAAACATGTGCAGACATTTACGACAGAATAGTCATGTTATGCAATTGGTAGTCACCTCTATCTGTGCCCAGCACTCTCAAGAGGTGTCTATGGGCCATCCTGTCATTGACAATATAGGACATTTACATTTCACTGAAATGATATAGAAGAGTGTAAATAGAAACATTTTTTAGCAAGACAACAGGTACTTGTGCGAAAATGAGGAGAGAACAGAAATCCAAAATTTCTTCTTATATTCAAGCAGCTAGGTCAAGTTGAAATTAATAAAAAAGAACCACGCTGCCAGATAAAGCACTCTCCTTAAAACAAACCAGTATCAAACAAAAAAGTGATGAGTGCACCATGGACTGTAGCACGAATTACAACTGAATAAATCCAACAAGGTCTTCTTGATGAGTAAAATCCACGTTTATTATAGACAATAAAAAACTGCAGAAAATAGTGAGCGCTTTCGCGTTGTTACCCAACGCTTCATCAGACATGAAAAGAATTGGAAGGTGACTCATTATAAGCACCTGTGTATCATGATGTCACAGCACTCTTAAAGAAATAACCATGTAAAAACACAATCCTAAATAAAACAAATACGTAACATCACTTATAAAAAGTTACATAAAAATCAATGCTTAAGAGGTCTGGAAGCTAAAAAAGGCTTGATGGTAAGCCTGTCATTGAGCCCAAATCTATGGGCTTGAAGTTTCAGGATCCATTTGCCTTCCCTTTCTTCAACCCTATTCTTTATATTACCTAATCTACCATCAGTATTGACCATTTCAAGAACCAGGAACCTAAACGTATGTGTATCACCTAAGTCCACTACGTGTTTCGCCAGTGCGTTCAACATGTTTCTCTTTGTTATTGCATATATATGCTCTCTAATGCGTTCTCGTAGTGATCTAGTAGTCATCCCTACATAAAATTTTCCACAAATTTGGCAATCAGCTAGATATATTAAATTGGTGGATTTGCAAGTGGTAAGAAACTAAGACCAAGAACAAGTAATTCCACGACAAAAACGGCTGCCAAATAATCCTCCACTTTATTTTTAACAAGAAACACCATAAAATCTTCGTAAAATCAAGCGCTATGTCACTACTTGAGATAACCCTCGAGAACAATGTGTTATGCTATCAGAACAACTACTTTTTACAAGTCAAGGGCGTAGCGATGGGTACCCCATGTGCCAACGCTTATGCCAACTTGGTGTTGGCACATTGGGAATACTCATTCGTGTTTAATGGTGACTCTGAATTCTCCAACCTTTTGAAGTTTTATAATAGATTTGTGGATGACGTGTTCCTTATATGGGGAGGAACTGTTGAACAACTTTCAGATTTCATCACATATTTAAATGCCTCCACAAATTTTCTCAGCTTTGATTGCACCCATTCCCTAGATAATATTGATTTTTTAGACGTGAAGATCATCAAGAGCAATCATGGCTTTGATACTGAACTTTTCAGAAAGAATTGTTGGAAGAATAATTTATTACATCGAGGGAGCATGCACCCTCAACATATATATAGAAACATTGTTAAGAACCAAACCACAAGGGTTTCTAGATTGACATCAACACAAACAGCGTATCATCAACAGAAAGTTTGTTTAGCCAGAAATTTCATATCTAGGGGTTACAACAAGAAATCAGTATCTGAGGCTATTTCTGAAGGTGATTCCAGTAGAACCAATGAGGGAGCTCCGATAATCACAAGATCAAGAATCCAACCCATACAATCGAGGTTCAAACATACACCCAACATCAACAGGATTGTCATTCCATACACTAACAGAAATAATCATGTTTTACAGATTTTTGATAAACATTGGAATCTACTTATGATAGATGAAGAAATTAGATCTTTGATAGACACAAAGCCTAGAGTAGCGTACAAGAACATGCTCTCATTGAACAGGTTACTTTGTTATGACAGGACATACATTCCAGCACAGAAGAGTCATAAAACTGGCACTTTTGCCTGTCATACTTGTAACCAATGTAGATATATTGCCAATACCCATACTTACACACATCCTGAAACCAAAAGGATATATACATTTAAACATCATGCCACTTGCAAATCCACCAATTTAATATATCTAGCTGATTGCCAAATTTGTGGAAAATTTTATGTAGGGATGACTACTAGATCACTACGAGAACGCATTAGAGAGCATATATATGCAATAACAAAGAGAAACATGTTGAACGCACTGGCGAAACACGTAGTGGACCTAGGTGATACACATACGTTTAGGTTCCTGGTTCTTGAAATGGTCAATACTGATGGTAGATTAGGTAATATAAAGAATAGGGTTGAAGAAAGGGAAGGCAAATGGATCCTGAAGCTTCAAGCCCATAGATTTGGGCTCAATGACAGGCTTACCATCAAGCCTTTTTTAGCTTCTAGACCTCTCAAGCATTGATTTTTATGTAACTTTTTATAAGTGATGTTATGTATTTATTTAGGATTGTGCTTTTACATGGTTATTTCTTTAAGAGTGCTGTGACATCATGATACACAGGTGCTTATAATGAGTCACCTTCCAGTTCTTTTCATGTCTGATGAAGCGTTGGGTAACAACGCGAAAGCGCTCACTATTTTCTGCAGTTTTTTATTGTCTATAATAAACGTGGATTTTACTCATCAAGAAGACCTTGTTGGATTTATTCAGTTGTAATTCGTGTTACAGTCCATGGTGCACTCATCACTTTTTTGTTTGATACAAGTTGAAATTAAAACAAAACCATTTATTCACAGCATGTGGGAGTACAGGGATAAGCACTTTCGCTAAATTAGCTTCTTCAGATCCTACAACCCTCCAAGTAATTCAGCACTTTATATAGTCCACATTAATTCATTCAATAAAATAATTAAAGGTAATTAATTGTGTCATAATTGAGAAATAACAAACATTACATCACATAAATTCTTCCAAAAATATATATACGTAGAATAGCACAGAGCATTATAATAGATGTTACATTATATAAAAATATTCTTTAAAAACATTGTGTGCAAACATTATTATATGAAAATATATATAACATATATGAAAAACTAATATATAAAAATGTATAATGTAATGTATCAAAAAATTAATTAATGCTATCCTATACTGTTACTATGTGAATAATAAATAAATATGATAAATATGATGAATATAATAACTATATAAAAAGTATGTTAAAATATGTATGCAGTATATGTACACAAAATGTGGGTGAAAAATATATGATAAAAGAATTGATATATACCTTCCATGGGGTATTTCTTTAATGTATGAATATGTATATATATAAAATGTATGAATGTACATGTATCTAGTGGGAATAATTTGAATTATTTATTATATATGAGATGTTGGAAATACTGAAGTGTAAGAAGGGAGTGTATGTAAAGAAGAATAAAACTCTAATAGAAATATTTCAAATTGAAGGTATATGTATATGTATAGATAAATGTATAATATATATAGAAGTATTAAAAATATATATATATATATGTATATAGATGTGAAAAATATATATATAAGATATGTATATGTATGTAATGTGAAATAATGTATGTATATGTAATGGTGTTTAAATAAATAAATATGAAATGTAAATATAAATGTAAAATGTATATATTGTATATATGTACATAATATATTGAATATATATGTGTCTGAAAATGAATAGAATATATTATAAATGATAAATAATTATGTGTGTAATTTGGTATGTTTGTGGAAGGATGCAAATCTTTGTGAAAGATGGGGTATATATATATATATATATATATATATATGTGTGTGTGTATATATATGTTATTATTGCATTATTTAATGTGTCTCCGTTGTCTAAGATGAGGTTTAATTGATGCTCTTTCATTTAAGCCATGCCCTTTATCAGCTCTAAGTAGGATGATCCAACCACTTTCTCTACATTCTGTGTAGCACCTTATATTTCCTCCTCTTGTGTTTGGTACTATCACTTCTAATACCCTAAATGTAAATTTATGTGAATCTCCTACTTGTGATATGTGTTTAGCTAGGGCGTTGTTTATGTTTTTCTTCTTAATGTTATAGCAGTGTTCTCTTATTCTGTCTCGTAGGCAACGGTTGGTTTTGCCTACGTAGAATGAAGAGCAGGTAGTACATACCGCTAAATATACCACGTGACAGGTCATACAGTTGGCATCAGCAGTAAGATAAAATTCTTTGTCTAAATCTGGATGCATAAAAACTGGATTAGTATCAATTAATAAACAGAAATTGCAATGTCCACATGGTTTGGTGAACCCTTCCAATTGAGCATCATTCTTAGATATATTATAACATAAAAGTCTTTTAAGATTCATTTTATTTCTATATATAAATGTCGGCTTCTCCCCTACTATTTTCTTGATTTCATTATCAGTCAATAAAATATCCCAGTGCTTGTTGATAATATATCTAATTTCAGTATTGTCTCTAGTAAAAAAAGTTGAAAATTTAATATTGAATGGGGTAATATTTTTACTAGTAATATTGTCTGCAATAGCAGGCCCAAAGTAAGGGGCACCTTTTGTTCCACGTATATCAGATGTTAACCCAAGATGTTCTTCGATCTCATTAGTCTTATATATCCTCTCTCTAATAATTTCAACTTCAAATCTTTCAGGTCACTCTCTAAGCCTGTTTCATTTGGGTTCATTCTAGACATCTGTAAAGCTTGCCCTTTCATAATATTTTTGAAAACATATGTTGGGTGCATACTGGTTCTGAAATGTAGAACATGATTTGATAATTTTATCACATGGTTTCATTGTAATTAGTGAAACACTTTTTATCTGTTCCGTTTGTCTTAGAAGTTTTAATCTGAAGAAGTCGCTCTATTTGTTAGCGACGAAAAGCGCTTAATTAAAACTTAAAACTGTTTACATTCAACTCAAGTGGATTATCATTCTTCCTTTGGACTGTTTTTCGAATTGTGCTGAAGCAACTTGTGGGTCATTGGTTTTTCTTTACATCTAGTTTGTTTGCATACTGGTTCTAAATAATAACATGTTCCGATGACAGCTTTTTCTGTAAATCCCAGTATTAATAGCCCCACATGGTAATTTTTCAACAAAGAGGTCTAAGAATTCAATTTTTCTTGCATTCCATTGTATTGTAAATTTTAAGCATTCATTTAAACTATTAATGACTATAGTAAAGTTTTCTAAGTCACTTATAGTGCCATTCCATAAAATAAATAAATCATCTATGAAACGCCTATAAAATCCCCCATCCATCTCTATTTTACTATTACTATCTATTAAACTATCATATCTTTATTACCTTACCCAACCTCCTACTTCTTTCCATTCACAACTTTATCATACAACCTACCACCTAAACTCCCCTCTCTCACCCTTTCACTCTCCTATTTCTCCCCACCTATACCCAATAACACAACTTCTAACATTCTCTTTCAAAGTTTTCCCCTCTCTAAGGAACCCTATCCCCATAGTACCTAATGACCCTCTGATCACCAGTACAGATCCTAATCATTTCTTTACTCTACTCAATCACCTTTTTAACCCAATCTTTCATCTCATCACCAGCCTTTTATCTGGTGACATCCATCCCAACCCTGGCCCCTCCACCTCTTCCTCCTCACACAGGCCAATATATTTTACTTCTCTAAACTCACAAAGTATTGTCAACAAAGTCCCTACCCTCCATGCATGGCTCATGTATAACAAACCTGACATACTATCTATTTCAGAAACATGGTTAAAACCATCTATAAAAGATTCTGAAATTACTCCACCTAGCTACTCAATCATTCGAAAAGACAGGACCCAGAAAAAAGGTGGAGTTGCTCTCCTATATTCTTCTTCCTTGCTAGTTACCCCTATGATAAACCTACTCCTAAATTTAATAATGCTGAAGTACTCCTCACTCTCCTACAAGTCAACAAGCACAAATACATCTGTTTAGCATCCCTTTACATTCCCCAGGGATAATATTTCCACACTTGAAAACATCCTCTCATGGCTCTCTAACAATATCAGCAATGAAACCATAATCTTAGGGGACGTAAATATCAACTGGGCCTCCATCCAGTCTTCAAACAACCCTCTTAATATCAACCTATTTAAGTTTTCCCAACTAATCAATACTATTACACACCCATCACCAAACCCCTCTTGTGGCACCATCCTTGACTGGATTCTAGTGTCACATCCCCACTATTTCTCTGACAGTGGTACTCTTCCCGACCCTCTTAGTGATCACTTGCCAATTTTCACTGCCGTCTCCCTTGCATCTCTTACGCACCCATAATATCATCACTACCGCAATGACAAAAATTTTAACCCATCAACCTTCATATATTCTCTAAAAGCAGTAAATTGGAACATTCTAAAGACACTACCTTTAGAAGACGAGTTGCTCACTTTAACCTTACCTTCTTAGAAATACTTGATTACCAAGCCCCTATAAGAACAAAAGAATAAAACAAACTCTGCTCCCTGGTTAACCAAAACCACACTATCTACCATGCACCTTAGAAACAAAGCCTGGAGACTCTATCTGAGAAATAAGACCCCAGAACAACATATTGCTTACAAAACCCTTGAAATAAAGTAAAAAAGCTCATAATCTCCGACAGACAAAAATACTTCTTTACACTCCAAAACAACAATAAAACTAACCCACAAAAATTCTGGAAGGGGATCTCCACCCTCCTAAACCCCAGTAAACCACACACCCCAACTCCAGACCCAAATAGCCCAGACCTAGATCTAGCTACACAGTTCAACTCATTTTTCATCGATTCTATTAGCAAACTTACATCCTCCTTCACACCCCTCCTCTTCACCTAATACACCCCTAATCTCTCCTGCAAATAACCCTCCCGTCATCACCACTTCCACCACATTCCCATCTTCTCACTGTCGATCTTCCACCTCTTCCACTACTCTTACCCCCTCTTCACCCATATCTTCCTCAAGTTCTCTCTCTCCCAACGTTTCTCTATTCTCATTTAAACCTATCCCCACTTCCACCATAAAGAAACTCCTTCAAAAACTAAAGCCATGCACCAACGCTCCAGACAACATTCCCTCTTATTTCCTAAGTATAGCCGCGGAAGCAATTGCCTATCCCATCAGCATTCTAATCAACCGCTCCATCCATGAATGTACAGTACCTCTACTATGGAAGCAAGCCTTCATCATCCCCTCCATAAAGGAGGCAACAATTGCAATATCAATAACTTCCGCCCTATTGCTATCCTCTTCCCTATATCTAAAATCCTGGAAAAGTGTATCCAGCTTCAACTCCTACCACACCTCATAGATAACAACCTTTTAACCCCTACACAACACGGATTCAGGCCAAATCATAGCACCATGACAGCCCTCCTGTCCTTTCTTGAGACGGTTAATAGAGCACGCGACTCCGGCCACATTGTTTCCACCTTACTACTAGACCTCTCCAAGGCCTTGATACTATTTCACATAGCCTGCTCCTATCCAAACTATCAGAACTTAACCTCTCTCCCACCTCCATAAATTGGTTCTCCAGTTATTTATCAAACAGACACCAAGCCGTAATATGGAAAAAGGCCACTTCCTCTTTCCTTACTACCCCACTGGAGTTCCCCAAGGATCTATTCTTGGTCCTATCCTCTTTAATATATTTATAAATGACTTCCACAAATCCATCCCACTTGCAAACATCATCCAATATGCAGACGATTCTACAATTATCTGCTCTGCCACCTCCCCTCTCTTCTCCAAAACTGACTCAGGAAGCTTTCTCAATTACTGAGCATTGGATGAAAATAAATCACTTGGCACTCAACACCTCCAAAACAAAACTAATGGTATTTACCCCCTCCAAATCTACTTCTTTTGACACAAACTCTTTCTCAATTACCAGCCAAAACAACTCACCCTTGGAACTGGTATCTGAAACCAAGCTACTAGGTGTTCTAATTGACAATCAACTTAAATTCAACTCCCATCTACAACTAAATATTAAGAAAACACATCAAAAACTAGGTATGCTCTACCGTCAAAATCAGTATCTTACTAGTTCCTCCAAAACCACTCTCGCTTCCTCCTTTCTCATTCCCTCTCTTCTCTACGGTGCTCCATTACTGACTAATCTTCAGTCCTCTCTAAAAGCCAGCTTTCCTCCTGTTATAACAAAATTGCCAAATTCGCTAATAGCCATAGGTCCTCCACCCACCACTGTTCCTCTCTCCAAAAACTAAATTGGCTCGAACTACCTAATCATCTTAACTATATACAGCTGACTTTAGCTCATAAGCTTATTTTCAACCCCTCTCTTTGTCCCTCTCTGTCTTCTGCCTTCAAAATGCACCTTCCAAATAGAGTCTTAAGGTCCAACAATCAAAACCTACTAGAAGTCCATAAACCATCTCACCCCCCAGGTAAACACTTATTATCCTCTAACCTTTCCCGTCTCTGGAACTCACTCCCACCATCCATCCGTACCACCTCTAATCACTACCTATTCAAAAAATCTCTTCATTCACATCTTAGGTCCCAATGGGATTGTTCTTGCTCCCACCCCTCATAAATATATGTCATCCTACCTCCTGTATGCATTGAGGCTCAACTTTACCTAACAAAGCTTGTTTCCTTCTGAATAATTACACTGTAATGTAATGTTGTGCTCCTTCTCCAACACAACTCTGCTATGTTATCACCTTATTGTCTCAGCTCACGTACATCACATTAATATTCATTTATTGTATTTTTGAATACTTCTTGACTTTTGAACTAAATGTTTTACCCACTACTTGTATAATTTAATAATAGTTAGCTATCTTGTGTATGTAACTCAGTTTTTATGTGCTGGAGCTTTTCTCCCCAGGACTCCATTGAAAACGGGTTCTTTTGGCCCAATGGACTATCCTGGTAAACCAACTGCAAATAAATAAATAAAAATAAAATAAATTAGATTTAAATAATGGGTCCTGAAATAATACTGCCTCCTCCCAATGGGCCAAAAACATGTTGGCGTAGCTATTGGCACATGGAGTGCCCATAGCTACGCCATCACATTGTCGGTAGATGTCATTGTCAAACATGAATACATTGTTTTCTAAAACCAACTCTAAGAAATGTGTTATTAGATCAATTAAGATATCAGAGTATTCACTATGGTTCTTAAGATAAGAAGTTACATAGGTCAGCCCTAATTCATTGGGAATCACTGTAAAAAGTGATTGTATATCTAATGTTACCAGTATTAAGTCATCAAAACACTCACAATCTTTCAGGTTGTCATATAAGTCTACTAAAAAATGTTTTGAATCACGTAACACAAAGGAATTAGTGTCTAAAACACATCTTAAATGTTTTTCTATAAAGACCGAAATGTGCTCTGTCACCCATCCCTTTCCTGAGACTATAGGTCTCATTGGTGGATCAATATGGTTCTTATGAATCTTTGGTAGACCTTGTATAATAGGGATGGTAGGTGTCTGTATATATAAATATTCATAGAGATCTTTGTTAATCAGACCGCTTTTAAAGATATCTGATAGTGTATTGTAAACGTAGACGCACATGCTGTTAACAGATTCCATATCTTCTGTAACATAAAATTTGTCACGAAGCATGGCATTCATCTTATGTTTATATTGTTCAATATCTAAAACCACTATTCCAGAGCCTTTATCTGCTGGTCTGATTATAATATTTGAGTCTTTTTTTAATTTATTCAAACTAAATCTTTCATTAAAAGTTAAGTTGTTAAATCTTCTCTTATTTCTAAATTCATATTGCTTTTTGTTGTTATAAAATTTATAGAGTTCTTCTTCGGTGACTTTAAAATAGGCTTCAACCAAAGGATGGTTGCTTGGTACAAAGTCACTTAAATTTTTGAAAATGAAAGGTCTAGTGTTAATACTGCTACTACTTACAATATTAGTAGTTTGTGTATTAACTTCATCTTTTGATTCAAATATATGTTTCAACATAATATTATGACAAAATACTTTAAGGTCTGTGATTGTATCAATAATACCACTGTTAGTATGTGGTATGAAATTCAGGCCTTTATTTAAAAGTTTAATATCATCCTCTGTTAGTTCTATACTTGATAAATT
The DNA here is from genome assembly GCF_019279795.1 of Protopterus annectens. Taxonomy (NCBI): domain Eukaryota; kingdom Metazoa; phylum Chordata; order Ceratodontiformes; family Protopteridae; genus Protopterus; species Protopterus annectens. The sequence continues at coordinate 738,264,733 of NC_056746.1, read as the reverse complement.
AAAAATTAATCCTGATGGTTGCTGTTCCACATTTTCTTTAGAGTGGTGTGGTGTAAGTTTTCCCCTGATATCTTCCTTTTTTTGTCTCCCCCTGCTCATTGACCGGGATCACCTTGGGCCCCTGTCCGTGCATATGGCTAAAGGGAAAGACAAATTGGTTTCAGTATTATTAACATTGCCTCTTGTTTTTGGCTTCACTACAGGTGTTATAACTTTACTAATAGAAACAGTTGTAACAGTAACACTTGTGATGAATGTACATAAAGCTGGGTATCTGAGAAAGTAAAATGCCCTGACAAAAATGCTACGCCATTAATAAACTTCTAAGAAGTGCATACATATAAAAGTTACATTTGCTAATATTTATAGCTATATATATATATATATATATATATATATATATATATATATATATATATATATATATATATATCCTAGTGACGTGAGCTAATCCAGTATATGACTGAAAAATGCAATCATATCTTATCAAGAACCGTAGTCTTCTGCTCAGATAAATTCAGAATAGTAGCAATCTTCTTCTGTGTTAACCACATACACAGCTCTCCTCACTGTCAGGTTGCCTAGGTACACAGTTACCTTTTTATAGTACAGATTCAGGCCTGTGAGCACAGTGAATATGCAAATTATGTGTGAACTCATTAGAATTGCTGAATCACAAATTCTTGTCTCTGTAGCACATGCAAACATACTGCAGGCACTCCCTTAGTGTTTGTTGCTACTAGATTGCAACTGTGAATGATTACTTGTTGGGAAAAGGAAAATACAACAGCAATTCAGACTCCCTTACCTCCAGTGGGTGTGCCAGCCAGGTTACACTTACAAAGTATAGAAGTAATTGTATCAAGGTTTGAAATGTAAGTAAGCAGCACACATTTCTCTGTTTCTGTTCCGTAATATCTGAACTCTTCTGCATTTGTTCTAAACTGTATATAATTACCATTTACCATCCTTATACATTTTAAGGACAATGACACAAAATGCCTTAGAAACTGCATGTCTCAGGTTACTGCTCAGATAAGACAAGAATGAACACCATACAAAGATAAGACAGAGACTTCCATTTCTCAATAGTCATAAATGGTTATGTGACTCATTGCACCACATCTAAAATTAAAACATGTACAAACTCAGAAGTGTACAAGTGCCATATGTCTTGTTAATACTGTGGATGATTTTGGACTCCCTTGTATGCATGATGATTTTCATTCCTGCTGCAAAGCTGTTTCTGTAGCAATGAGGGATAAGACACCCTGACTGTGTTTTTTTAGGTTGAAACAAAAAATAAGTACACACTGCTGAAGGTAGTCTTGCCAAAAAAGAACCTACAAAACACCAAAGAAAAAAAACAATGCAGATGTACCACCATAGACTCGATAAATTACAATGGGAGAAAGAATGGGATCTACACGTACACAACTTGTTGAAAAATCAGATCATTTTCTACATGAGATTTGTGGATGATGTCCTTCTCCTATGGATTGGAACTCTATCTCTCTTCCGTACATCTAGATCCCAGTCTTTCTCCCATTGTGCCAAGACTATATTTGAATAATTGTATTGTATATCTGTAGTTGATGGGGAGAAAAGATATTGTCATTAAACCAGCAGACAAGGGATGTACGATAGTGGTAATGGATTCTGAGTTCTATAGCACTAAGATGAGAGATTTATTAAGTGATAGAAGAACCTATCAAAAATTGAACAAGATAGATCTGATGAGACTGATTAATGGTGCGTGTGACACACTATATGATTTCTTTATGACTAGGAGTATTACGAAGGAGCTTTATGACTATTTCAATATAGCCCATCCTGTAACACCAACCATTAGTAGACTGCCAAAAATACATAAGAACTTAGAGGATCCACCTATGCAGCCCATTATTTCGGGAAGGGGCTGGCTGACTAAGCCACTATCAGTGTTCTTGGAAGCTGAATTAAAGAAGATCCTACCAATGGCCACCACGGTTCTGAAGGACACAGCACACTTCTTAGGTCTCTTGTTTGAGAAAATGGAAATGAGAACCCAGGAAGAAGGATTATTATTAGTCACACTGGATGTGCAAAGTCTTTTTACGGTCATCCCGAACAATTATGGAATTGAAGCCATCAGGAGATTTGCTGACGGTGAAGTTTTGGATGTTAATCTCTTTTGTACTTTGTTATAAGTAGTATTGGAGAACATCTTCCTATAGGTTGACACTCATTATTGGCAAAAATGGGGGGTTGCCATGTGCCAACAGTTATTCAAATATAGTCTTGGCAGAATGGGAGAAAGAATGGGATCTAGATGTACACAACTTGTGGAAAGATCAGATAATGTTCTACATGAGATTTGTGGATGATGTCTTTCTCCTATGGAAAGGAGATGCCACTAGTCTACGGGAATTTGTAACATTTCTCTCTCACACAACCATTTTTTTGAGATTTGATTTAAAATTCTCCAGAAGGGAGATAGAGTTCCTTGATGTGAAACTTTGCCTGACCCCAGGTAAAGGGATAGAAACCATGATTTTCAGGAAACCTACATGGCAAAACCATTTGTTACATCAGACTAGTATGCACCCAAGGCACATCCTTTGGAATTTAGTGGGAAAATAGGTCACACATATCTCCAAATTATGTTATAGGGATGACATCTTCTTAAAAGAAAAAGAAACTCTTGTGAACACCCTTAAGAGAAGAGGATATAAGGAAGAAGATACCAGAATGAGAAGAGAAAAAGCTATGCAACTCAGAACTCAGAAGGGATATCCCCTATATTCTAATAGGAGGTGTGAAGGGGACCAGACAACTACAAGATAATAGACTTTCAGCTAATTTGAGGTACACACTGACTTACAGCATGGATAATGGATTCATTTGTAATACCATTAGGAAGTTTTGGCCAGTCCTAACTTCGGATGAAAAATTATGAAACATGGTAGGGGATAAACCTAGCTTTGCATTTTGGAATAAGATGAATCTGAAGCACTTATTGTGTCAACATGATGGCCTTACTGTTAGCAGATATAGTACATGGAGCCAATGTGAATGTACCTGGAAATGTGTTTTTTTCAAAGCCTGCCATTTTATACGGACACATAATATATTTAAGCACCCAGTCACCAAGAAGAGTTATTCCTTTCAAGGTTATGCCACATGTACTAGCAAGAACATTGTATATTTAGCCATCTGTAAGGCATGTTCTTCCTACTATGTAGGTAAAATAAATAGGGCTTTTAAGGAACGGATTTTACACCATCTATCAGACATAAGAAATCAAGTAGCTACAAATGCCCTGTATCAGCCTATTAGGGCGGACAAAAATCATAGTTTCAAGTTTATGGCTCTAATGAAGCTGAATGAAAGCCCAAGGGGAGGTGACATGACAAACAGAATAGAGGTGGAAGAGACCAAGTGGATTATGGAACTGAGAGCAGATAAACCACCGAGCCTTAATGGAATGGTACCTCTAAAACCCATTCTGAAAGAACGGAGCATAAACATAAAAAGTAGAAACAGGAAGAGGGAATAAGCAGAACTTATTTCTGCTACTTGTAACTTCGGAGGACTACCACCAGAGGGACCTGTCTCCATTAGCCATGGAAGAGGAACCACCCCTGAACAGCATGATTGGTTGAACACTGTTTAAAAGTTTTGCCTTCTTCATGGGAGTGAATAAAGTATCTGAAGAAAGTTTTACTGAAAGCACTTATCCTACGTTTTCTTTGTTTTGTCTTTTAAAAGTGTTATTAAATCACAGATTTTATTGTGTCTATGATGGTACATCTGCATTGTTTTTTTCTTTGGTGTTTTGTAGGTTCACTGGTGTGAGAGTTCAAACCAGAATTGTGCAAAAATCTTTCATGTGTACTAACATTTATTTTGTAATGTTGTTTATTTTATATATATATAAATATATATATATATATATATATATATATATATATATATATATATATATATATATGTGTGTGTGTGTGTGTGTGTATATATATATATATATATATATATATATATATATATATATATATATATATTTATGGGATCCATATGGATCCCTGAACGGCAACATCACTGAAACAGATTTGGCCGGGCATATTTGAGCGAAAGTGCTTTTCACCGAAGAAGCACTTTTGTGTAAGTATGCCTGTTGCGGAGATCACACTACAGTGGGGATAAGGGCAAATTCCCTTTTCCCCACTGTAGTGCGACCTCGGAGTGAAAATATTAAAGTGGGGGGGTGGAGGGGGCTTGCCCCCCCCCTGCAAAAACGTAAATGTAATGTTTTTTTTTTTTAACACACTTAAACTAAAGCGCTTTTTCGGTGAAAGTGCTTTCGTTAAAGTGTGTTCGGTGATTGTGGATTCGGACTATTGAACTTTCGTTATGGGTCTACTTCTAAATTTCAAACTTTCAAAATGTCGACTTTCACATGGTTGAGACCATAAGATCAAAGTTTTGAAAGTTCGAAATTTAAATGAAAAAAACAAAAAAACAAAAAAAAAACATTTTTTTTACATTTTTGCAGGGGGCAAGCCCCCCTGCACCCCCCATACCCCCTGCTAATTAAATATACTAACTCAGTGATCGTACTACAGCGAGGAAAATGGTAAATATACCATTCTGCACTGTACAGCAATCTGCATTTAAATGGTTCAAATTTCAAAACTTTGATCATATGGTCTCAACCATAAGAAAGTCAACAGTTTGAAAGTTTGAAATTTAGAGGTAGACCCATATATATATATATATATATATATATATATATATATATATATATATATATATATATATATAACATGGGAAATGGATAAATGCAATAATAATGTATTTCTAGGATAACCAACCAATACATAAACTACACCCGTGAATCACGTGTTTGTAGCCCATCTGCTAAGCATGGTGATTTGCACAGTATTTACTATTTGTACGTCACAGTTCAAGTCCCACATTTGTCTTTTAAGTATGAAACTTAGGAAACACCAATCACAAGGATAAAACAAGTTTAGCTTTGCTCCTCACGTTTGCACATCGCTTGCTGTCACACAAACCTGGACTAATGACCCACACACGAAGCGGAAAGAACACCTACAGACAGGATGCATACATTCTTGATTTCAGAAAGGATACATTCTTGCATCTTTTGTTTCCATTGTGCACACCTGCTAACCAGTGCTGTATGGTGTTTAGCCCCAACACCTGCAGGTTTAAGTGTAGGGCTGCAATGCAAATGATCCTGGGTTCTAATACACTAAATTTCAAATATTTTTATAGTTGTTCCATTTTATTTTATATTAAAATTCACATGAAAAAATTACATATTCTCATTTTTTTTAAGGTTTGTATACTCAATTTTAATAAACAGAAAAAATGTAAACATAATTATAAATACCAATAATTATGTATAACAGTGGAGCTCATATAAATTATTTGTGTAACTGAGGATATACTGACTAGTATGTTTCTATAATTATAATTGTGTTTCCTGGTCTTGGACAGCCTTCAGACTTCAATAATACTCATACATACATGAATGTATAAACCAGGACCTTGTCAGATCACATACATACATTAACCCCTTGATCTGTCATATGTATTTATATATAATTCATGAGTATGTCTGAGAAGCACTTCTTCTGTGGCAAGGATATAAAAATCACCACTGTGGAAGAAAATGTTTTGTTTCTTATGCATATGTTTGAATCCCACATTGTAAAAATTAATTTTGTCAGTGTGAAAACCCAGACAAAAATGTGCAAGGTCATAAAATTTATGGCTCCAGTACATGTCTGCAAAGTTAAATCACCTCACAATTATAACAGCAAACAATACTCAAACTAATGCCAAGTGTTAGATTAACCTTATAGTTTCAAAAACTGATTTCCTCTCTGTTTGGCACTGTTACTTTCTACTTAACATTGTGTAAATGTGGTTGACATCATTGTTTGGGCTTGCGTACTACCAGTAAATGCAATAACACGCATTGACAGGAAATCGCTTTGAACTATTGCTGTTTTCCCTAGTCAGACATGTCTGGTGGTATAAGAGAATGTTCACAATTTAGGGTGCAGAAGTGGGGGGATTGAAGAGTCCAGCATCTTCATTTGACTCCTTGTAAAGAGCCATAGCTGAAGGCTGCAGCAGGGGGACTATACCAGCTCTCAGTATAAGTCTGAGGCTTGGAATAGTCTGGCCAAGTCTGCCTCCAGTGCAACTGGCATCCCACACACTGGAGAATAGTGTAGGCGTCATTTTAATGACCTCAAGAGGTGCAAGCAGGATATACTCAATCAGTGGCTGGATGTGTTCAGGATTGCTGACATCCCACAGTTGTGCAAGTATACCGATAAAGAGAATATATAGCAGATAGAAAGCTGCATAGAGGGAATACTGGTATGTATAATGCTCTTCTCTTGTTCTCTTCTCTTTTTCTCATAGCCAACCAAGATATCATGGTGAACAGGGATGCCAATGTTGAGCATCTAGAGAGACTGAGGGAAGTAAGGAATATATATGCAGTACAAAATAACTATTATTTTAGCTAACGTATTGCTGTTCTATACAGTAGTAGCAAATTAAGCATGCATATCATAACTGTAAAAGCAAGCATGCATGCTTCTGTCTGTAGCAAAAGCCAAACTGTAGGAATCAAGTGTAATATTGTAGTTAGACATTGTGAATTCAAATACCACAAGTAACAAATAAATATAAGTTGTTGTGTCTTTCGGCTTTTCCCGGTTAGGGGTCGCCACAGCAGAACTCCGGTCCGCTAATGATTGGCAGTAGATTTTTACATTCCGAGTTGCCAGCTCTGACGCACAACCTTCAATGAAGGTACGCCCGTTCATGCATGTCTCCACACAGAAGACGCTTTAGCTGAGAATCGAACAGGACAACGTCTTAGTGTGAGGGACAGCGCTACCGGAGCACCACCACTGCAGTTCAACAAATAAATATATGTAAAATCCTTTAAAATATTATAATTTCAACAGATGTGGCATAAATGCCCTGCTCTTTACTCAGTTTGTATAATTTTACCAAGCATATGTGTAATATATGCACACTGCGAGGATTACTTTGAGCAATCATTACTTATAGTTTGTAGTTGATAAGTTGATAAGAAGTAAACTTAAATGTAAAAGTACAGATAAATCTAAAATACTTTATTCCTGTGATAATGCACTGTATGTCACTTATGATGGTACAAATTATTTCATTTCTTCTCTTACCCCAACCCTTCTCTCTCTTTTTTTATTTTTCTGTGTGTTGTCAAAACATTTCCATGTCATCCATCTCTGACAAATCACAAAATGCTTTACAACACAATGAAGTAGTCCAACCCCGGTGGCTCAGCCTATGCCTATGCTCCTGCACCTATGCTGAGCACATCTGGGATCCAACCTGGCAGTACCACCTCCGCTGCCCCTGTACTACCTTGGTCCTCCATATCAGGTAGCACTACCCTGGCAGCTGGTGCTGTAGTAACCTCTGGAAGTACTACTGCAGGTGGAGATTTTATCAGTCACCAGACGTTGCCAGGCTTGGTGCATAGGTTAGTGCACAGCACCATTGGTGCATGCCTAAACTGGATGGAGAGGATACTCTCTTTTATGGTCCGGAGGAGAAGATGTCAACTGCTCTAACAGCCAGCAGAGTAAGGGAGTAGTGATGACAGTCCTGCAGATGAGGACTAGATTCTCACTGTCCCCATGTTTGATAGGCATGGGCATCTGTTGTCCCCTCCATAACTCCAATCATGGTGTTCCCTAACCTGTCATGTTTCTCACCATCCCCGTGTCTTGTCTTGTTTGTCCTGTTTGTTTGCGTCTGCTTCCTCACCTTCCCCTATTTACCTGTGTCTATATTATAACATCAAAGTCTTAAAACTTCAAATGTTATAATATCGAACCATTTCGATCAAAACACCATAATAGCAATTTTTTTTCCCAAGGGAACAATTTGCTGTTCTGACACACATACACACAACACATGTACACCAAAATAAATAATACACACACACACACACACACACACACACACACACACACACAAAAATACACTTCACAAAACCCTATACTAAACCATACATACACTACTAGCTATCCACTTACCTTGACCTAACCCTAACCCTAAGGTCCGTAACTACCGCACACTTACCTTACCCACTGCCTTACCCTAAGGTCCCTATCACACACTCACCTTACCCGCTCCCTAACCCTAAAGTCCCTATCGTACACTCACCTTATCTGCTCCCTAACTCTAAAGTCCCTATCGCATACTCACCTTCGTTTTCACACTTACCTTTACCTGGTCCATAACCTTCACTCCACAGTCGAGGAAATAGCGAAGCTGCAGACACGGCCCACCGAATACTTTCCCTAGGAATGTATTCGATATTCTGCAGCTTCGCTATTTTCAGTGTTCGGTGCATAGGGTTTAATATTATAACATAAAAAGTTTTAAAATACTTTGATGTTATAATATAGACCCACTTACCTAACCCAGAAATAACTTTGTCAGTTACCCAACATTCCTCTCTTACTGAAGTAAAAAAAATGTCCCAAAAAGAAAATTGTCCCATGTATAGTTCTCCACTCTGCACACGTCTTCTTGACACACTTGATTCAATCCAATTGGCTATACAACATGATTTCTTTATTGTCACTCTTCTTTCTTGAAGTGATGGTCCAAATTCAGCTAATTTTCTGTACATATTTTCATTTTACACTGTTGAAGAAGCAGATAGCAGCGATGTTTCTTTCCTACCTCCCTCCTGCACATTCCTATATTGATTCCCTTTGTTCTTCCCCCCTGCTTAGCCCCCAGTTTACCACATTCTTATCTACCCAATTTTAACACATTTAATCCTGTCAAAAACTAGAATCACACACAACACACAAGTAAAAAAAAATAAATAAATAAAAGCAGTGAAGCCCTTCACTTTTTGTCCTCTGTGTTTGCTCAGAGTTTGGCACTGTGCACCAATGTTAGCGATGGTGAACAGCTCTTCAGTGGTGCAGTTACCTCCATGCAATGTTGCTTAAACATGCTGCACTAAGGTAACATACAATGAATGTATTATAAAGAAATATTTCTCTGCATTATAAAAACATACTTGTAGCTATTAGATACACCTGGATTCAAACCCTATATCATCTGGACTACAAAAGAAATGTTCTCCAGATACGGCTAGCAAGTACGACTGGTGCAAGGCATTAACAGATCCAATCATATACAAAAGAAAAAAGCCAGCACCAGGGACTCCAAATGAATTTATTTCATCTTAATTCCAGACCGGTTTCGGCACCATGCCTTCTTCAGTGATGAAACAATCATTCCCCATAATCCATTTATAACATCCATATCCCTTCTTATGACATCACTTCCCTAATGAGATAATCACCAAAAAATATACAAGAAATTATATTTCCACACCTTATCACACATCCTTAATAAAATAAACATCCAGAAATATACGAAAATTGTCATCTATCATATAATATAGTAACAAAATAAGATATATCCACATATTTCCCCTTTCTTACTTAGAATTTTACATTAGGTTTATTACCTATAATTTATCATTGAGTCCTGGATAAAATAACACTCCCAATTTGATAATCCATTTTCTTTCTTTATTTAAGATGGAATGCCAACCCTGTTTTAATAGCCTGTTGCCCCTAACCTGATCAATAATAATGAATTAAAAACTGGCTGTTGTTTGAGTCTGACAATGTCTATAGAGGGCATTCATAAGTCTCTTGTGACATATGTCACTAAGATATTCTGAGATATGTTGTCTCAACTGTCTACAAGTCTGCCCTACATAAAAGGCAGAACATTGACAAGTCGCCAGATATACCACCCAATCCTGACTACAGTTGCCAAAAAATTTTATATCAAACATTCGGCCAGTATTTTTACTGCTAAAGACTGTAGTCTTAAACATGTATTACAAAAACTACAAATGGCCACACTGATAACATCCAATAAGTCTATCCCCCATAATGGTCAGCTGTTGTTTGTCTTGATAGCTTGTTGATATCCTTTTATAATGGGAAGAATGAGATGTTAGTGTTTTGCCCTTCCTAAAAGAAAACAGGCAACTATCCGACAAAACTGGGCCCAATTCATCATTGGCTTTTAGTATGTTCCAATGTTTGTTGATTACAATTTTTAACAAATTAATATTATTGCTAAATGTCATAACAAACCTCATGGATTTAGATCCCGCCCTTTTTTCTTTGTATTTCAACAAATTTAATGTCACAATTGGCAGCCCAAACAATGGCTCGATGCACATCCGATGTCCTATATCCCCTATTCAAAACCTAGCCACAGGGTCTTGTTGGGCTAGATGAAAATCACTGTCTGAAGAACAAATTCTCCTTATTCTTAGAAATTGTGATTTGGTATGTTATTGATAGTGTGCTTAGGATGAAGACTGGTTGCATAAAGTAAGTTGTTATACTATGGATACTTCCTATAAACTGAACTACTCAAAGTGCTGTCCAATTGGCGCAAAATCCTAACAACCAAAAGGTTAATCTCTCTAATCTGATGTGACAATGAATTCAATCCCCCATCGATTCTCATTTAGATATTCTAAAAATTCCATCAGGTATTCAACACCCCCTCTCCAAATCATCCAACAGTCATCCAAGAAATGCATCCAAATATCTATTTCAGGAAGAAACATGTTATGCATTTCATCATATATAATCTGATCTTCTATAAACCCCATAAAAAGGTCCGCATATATGGGGGCAAATGAAGTTGCCATAGCTGTTCCTTGTTGTTGCCAATAACATTCTCCCCTGAAATAGACAACGTTCTTGGTCAAGACTTCTTCAGTAGTGGAGGGTGTTGAATCCAGGTGGGTTATAGATTAACTTTATTCAACCAATAATCTAAAGCGTGTAATCCCGCCCAATGGGGGATGCTGGTATAGAGGGATTTGACATCCAATGTGCACATGAGCCAGATGGGCTCCAATTGTGATTCAGAATAATTTGCAGGAATTCTGTAGTATCCTTCAACCTCGCCCTGATATAAGGTAATAACGGTTATAAATATTGAGTTAGGAAGACTGATATGGATTCAGTTAAGGACCCCCTCCCTGAAATAATTGGCCTTCCGGGAGACTGATTTATGTTTTTATGAATTTTGAGCAACAGGTAAAGGTACTCTTGGGCAGGATCCTTAACCATAAGATGCTGTTTTACCTGTATACTGATATCACCTTCTTCCACCACCTGTTGCAGAAAAAGATCAATTTCTTCTTTAAATTTTGGGGTGGGGTCTGTCGACAACCTTATATAATGCATAAGACTGGACAATTGTCCCTTTCCTTCATTCCAGTAATAACTAGCATCCATAATAACCACAGCCCCACCCTTATCTGCTGGAAGGATGATAATATCAGTATTACTATTTAAACCTCTAAGGGCCTGAAAGATTATGTCTAAAGCTTTGGAGTGTACTAAAATTAAAATGTAGATCCTTAAGAATGGCCTCTTGAAAAATTTCTACCTATTGATTCATAGGAGGCATAAATGTAGATTTGTGAAAACGAAAATCAGTGCATCTATCCGAATTCTCCCCTGTCCCAAAGAACAATTTTAAATTAAGCCTTCTGCAAAACGCAATAACATCAGCAGCAAAGACATTTTCTTCTACAAAAAAGCTGGGTACAAATCCCAGGCCTTTATTAAGTAATATTTCTTCATCCTTAGACAATACATAACTAGAAATATTATGTATATTATAAAAATCCTTCTCTACTTCATCATTGATTGTAGTAAGTTTTCTAAGTCTTGCACCTTGGTATTTGCGCCCTCCACTATGTGTTTTCCCCCTAAAGGGCTATCCTAGATTCATACTTTTTTGGGGTCCGGGGAATGATTAACCTAGATCCCCTCTGTATCAGTCAGGGAGGACTCATCCACCGAGGTACTAATGCTCTCAGTAGATTTTTTAAGAATAGAACGTGGTCTTGTCTTCCTTGTATTAGATCTACTAAACATATTAGTGTTGTTGAATCTAACTGCTTTCTTAGACTCAAAAGGCCTGCCCTTCTCACAGTCATCTATATCTCTTTGAAATTTACGTAACTTTTTTTCTTTGAGAACATTCTCAAAGCCCAACAAGTCCTTGGATAATTTTCTCAAGCATTCAACAAAAAGTGGGCTCCCCTCATATTTCCTCATGCCCTCACATATTTCAGTAACATCCTTTATATTTTGTTCAATAATTCTTTGATAATATGATGTGAGGACATCTACAAATGCCACAGAGGCCTTTTGCTGTGCCTTATTCCATTCCTTCATAAGCAAATCATCTGGCTTCCCCACCAAGGGCTGGGTCCTCACCCTCAAGCTTCGTGGTGTGATACCTTTATATTTATATGCCTTGAACAATTTCAAGTGCCATATATTAGTTCTTCTCCTTATTTAACTGATGAAAAGCCAAGTTGCAGCTGTCAACTGGATCCCCTAATTTTTCCTGCAAGGCATTTTCTATATCCAAACCAATTCCAAGAATCTTGATATCATCTCTGTCAGCACAGAGCCCTTGCAAAATATTTTGGAGATCCATGACCATAAGCCCCCAACTTGTCTAACTTTAGCCTTTGATACCGTAACAAAGAAGGAAAACAGAAAAATGAAGAGGGGAGTTCCACTCAAATAAGTTCAAAACCACAGAAAAGATCCAACACAACAATAATAGTAAAAATATTTACCCTACAGATGACCAATGAGAAGACCAGGAACCAAAGGTTCCAAAAGGAGCCACAATACAATCTGGGAATGCAAATATACACCCAACCAAATGCATTCCCACAATTATATATGGACAATAATTACATATATACATATATATATATATATATATATATATATATATATATATATATATACAAAAGAAATGTGTCAGTGCATTTACGCCTGCTGCCACAGAGTCAGTTAAGAAGCAGGTGTGTTTCTTACATTCAGTACTATCCACACTGCTGACTGTCATGCCCCTCCACTTAATGCGTTTGTGCAGAGATAAGCACACTAATGGAACGTTCGTCATTTTATTTCATGTTTGCTTGCTGCTTAACTACATGCAAATGGAGAAAGCAGTATAAATTTATATCTCACATGAGCAAACACTTTGTCATCAATCATGCAAACCAGCTACTTGGTGGTGCTCTATGGAAAGTGTGCAATAACATGTATAATTTATGTTTACTGTTCATTTAGTTTGTAAAAACACAAACAAAGGGAAGGCACTTTTTAAGGAAAGAACACATATTTACATGGGTCTAGTTCACATTGTAGTAAGCCGACAATATCGAATACGATATTGTCGGCAGAAAAATGTCGAAAGTCCAGAACATCGCGCAGGTAAATGGAAATCTCTGTAAGGGGGGGATTCCCATTTGGCTCAATGTAGTGCAGTCTTGGAGTTAGTATATTTATGTAGGGGGTGTGGGGGGTGCAGGAGGGCTTGCCCCCCTGTCTACACTACTTAGTTTTTTTTTATAGTGATTTTTTTTCACGTTATTCGGAATTTTACTACTTCGATCAACAAAGTTCGACCTTTATTGATTCGATGTAGTAAGATTTTGATAAACGTGATATAGATGCATTTACACTGTAGCCATCTCTTACCTGCACCATTTTACTTGAAACGTGGCCCCTACTTGTTCACAAATATATCAACTACATTACAGAAATAAATTTAAAAAATGCTTTCTTATATACCATAGACATCTTTATACTGACAATACACACAGATTTTCCAATAGTGTAGTAATGTGGACAGCTGTTTGCATATAGTTTGCAATGCTGTCTTTCTAAGGTATACCTGCACATTGGAAACAAATGTTACACTTTTACACTCATCAATCTGGTAACATGCAGATCTTTAATAGCCTGACAGTTATACATGGCTAGCTATCCATTTCAGTCAGGCCTCCCAACATTTTCTCTCAAACATCCAATGATAAAGTCATCCACTATAAATTGTCCTGCAGCCTTGTAAAAGTCAGATTTGTGCTGTGGTGCTTGTGTTGAGTACTGAGTTCTCTATTATGTGTACTTAGGCAGGGGGTTGTGTTTTCACTGTAGTCAACTGGTGTGTGTTTGCTCACTTGGTTGACATTAGAGAGAGCATTTTACATCAGCATGTGGGACACTGCTATTACCATCTTCTCCTTACCAGACACTGCTGTCCAATACTCTCCAAGTCAGACTTGTGTTGGGGCATTTTTTTGTTAAATACTGAGGTTTCAAGTCAGTGTACTTAGGTGGGGGTTCTGTTCTCACTACAGTCAGCTGGTGTGTGTGTGTGTGTGTGTGTGTGTGTGTGTGTGTGTGTGTGTGTGTGTGTGTGTGTGTGTGTGTGTGTGTGTGTGTGTGTGTGTGTGTGTGTGTGTGTGTGTGTGTGTGTGTGTGTGTGTGTTTGTTCACTTGGTTGACATTAGAGAGAGCATTTTACACCATGTAGGACATTGCTATTACCATCTTCTCCTCATTGCTGATGTCATCACTTATAAAGTGTTGCCTCACACTCTCCAGGTCAGAGTTGTGCTGGGGTACTGATTTTAAATACTGAGGTCTCTAGTTAGTGTACTTAAATAGATAGGGGCTCTGTTCTCACTGCAGTCAACTGAAGTGTGTATGTGTGTTCACTTGGTTGTCATTAAAGAGAGCACTGTACATCAGCATGTGGGACACTGCTATTATCATCTTCTTCTCACCAGAGACATCTGATATCATCACTAATAAATTGTTGTCCAAGACTGTCCAAGTTTAATTTGCGCTGTGGAACTTGCCTTAAATACTGAGGTCTCTAGATGATGTACTTATGTAGGGGTTCTTTTCTGACTGCAGTCAACTGCTGTGTGTGTGTGTGTGTGTGTGTGTGTGTGTGTGTGTGTGTGTGTGTGTGTGTGTGTGTGTGTGTGTGTGTGTGTGTGTGTGTGTGTGTTCACTTTGTTGAAATTAGAGAGAGCATTTTACACCAGCATATGGGATACTGCTATTACCATCTTCCTCTCACCAGACTGCTGATGTCATCAGCTGTAAACTATTCTCTGACATTATAAAAGCCAGAATTGTGTTGTGGCATTTGGGTTAAGTATTGTGCTCTGTAATAGTTCTGTAGTTTAAGAATGATATGCGAGTTCACAGCTATGTCCAACACTCCTCCAAACATCTTGTTGTAGCATACGATTATGTCATCTTCTGTAACATGCACTCTGTCAGTATTCAAGACAAACTTGTGCTGTGGCAAGAGCATTAACTACTGTGTTTGCAATCTGCTTTAACTACACATGTAGGTGTTCTAATCTGACAGCAAGCTACTTGTGCATTTATACATACAATTATCACTTTTGAGACAATTTACATAGGGATGTGACTCCATGCCCTACACTGCTCACAACATGTTCTCCTCAGTATGCAATAATGCTATCATACTACATAAAGTGTAAATTGACAGTGTTACAGTCAGACATATGTGGTGTTGTTACTGCGACATTGCATGGCATTTATATTCTATGCCTACACAGGTGCAATGTTCATATCTGGCCCAGTGTACTACTCTGTGTCTGGTTGCTGGTACATTATGGTCATTATGTGATCTTTGGAATAGCTCATTTCACTACCACTTTGGGTATGCTTCACGTAGCCCCCACAGATCTTCCTCTGGTCACATCACATCCTTCCTGCAGAAGAGTGTAGGATGTCCTCATGTCAAATATGCATACACACACATCATGAAGCAGAGTCCTTCCATAAGCCTATGCAAGCCATCTCCAGACTACTGCATGTGTGATTGCTAATTCTGTCAAGGCGTGGTGCACATGTCCCATATGGACAGTGGCAGAATGTAATGCAATCCAAGAAATATACACCTGCAGACAATAGTCATACTATCTTCCTTAATATACATATAGACATTTTTATTTTTATGTTATAATACTGGCTAGAATTTCATGTGATGTTGGCTATCAGCCTAATAGTGTCTTATGACCCTATGATCAGTTAACATGTCAATGTTGCTGTCATTGGCATGTAGAAAACTGAGGTGTGGATGTATAGTATGGCTATAAGAGGTTGTTACAATCTGTGATGTGAACTAATCTATTGTTGGCCATTGCTGCCATTGCATTACATGCTTCTTCTATAACAGCTGTATTAATATGCTGCCTTGAGAACTGTTGACATAGGTTCTTAGGTTCATAGAAGGTTACTAGGATAGCAGCCCTAGAGCCCTTACAAGTATAGCCATGTTCCTCACAAGTAGCTCCAATTGTCCTTATTAGGTGGGCATAATTTGCAGAATGAGTCTATGGTCAACACCGATTACGCCTGTCCATAAGGAACGTGGGTTCCACCCCTGAGGTAAATTTGTGGTCTCCCATCTATTTGTCTAGGTTGCACATGAATAGGATCAGTGAGGATCTCTGCTTCACATGATTTGAAA
Organism: Protopterus annectens; assembly: GCF_019279795.1. NCBI lineage: Eukaryota > Metazoa > Chordata > Ceratodontiformes > Protopteridae > Protopterus > Protopterus annectens. The sequence goes on along the minus strand of NC_056746.1, from coordinate 738,248,248 downwards.
GTTTATTCTAGAGGAGTGGCAGCTTCTGGGTGATATATTTGTCTCTCAAGCATGTTCTGTTAATAGAGGAGTTCTGTTAATGTCACAGGCTAGGTTAAGATCCCTAGAGCAAGTGACTCTTGTGTCATTAGATTTGTGGATGTGCAGCATTTCTATCAGGGCAGAGTAGGCCAGGCACAAGTCACCTCTCAGCCGCCTATATGATACAGAGTACAGTGACAGGGCTTTCAGTCTATCCACAAATGTCATGGCATGGTTTGGAGTCCCTGTATTTTCTTGGTGAGAAGCCCATGTGGTCTCCCCAGCTGCTGCAGGTGTCTGGTGAAGTACATACAAAAGGGCTGGTGAAGTACATACAAAAGGGAGCATTGTACTCTATTATTGGTCTGATGAGGGTCAGTTATAGTGGTGTTATAACATCTTCAGACCTGGATGCAATGCCCTTACTTATGAGGTTCACAGCATAGAGAAGGCTTTCCTTACCACTGTGGAAACTTGGTGGTAGAAGTTCAGATTGCTTTCTACCTGTGTTCCCAGATCTCACACCACTGGGTTTGAGCTTAGTGGGGGTTTGTCAATAATGTAATTAGTAGAGAATTCCACTTTGCCAAAGGCAATAATAATGGCACTTTTTGCGTTTAGTTTTAAACCATGGCTTTGGCACCAAACATTTCTCTGTGTTAGCCCTTCCTGTAATATGTTAGCATTATTGGGGACTCAATGATTGCACCCAGTCTGCAATCATCAGAAAACTTGGTAAGCTAAAAGCTATCTACTTTGACCTGGACTTCCAAGAAATAGATTCAGAACAGTAAAGTACCCAGCACAGATCCCTGTGGTATGCCACTGGTGTCAGCTCTACTGGCAGAGGTTGAGTCACCAACTTTGACAGTATGTGTTCTGTTGGTGAGCCAATTGGCTACCCACCTACTGATGTAAGGTTAATCCTGAGCTGGGAAAGTTTCTAAATGATACTTGAGTGGGAGATTGTGTCAAAAGCCTTGGCATGTCAAGATAGGTGGTATGCACTGCCTTACCTTCATCCAGGGCTTTGGTGACTTTCTTGAAGAAGTCTACTAGGTTTGATAAGCACAATCTACCCTTAACTAAGCCAAATTCTGTCAGATCTAGAGTTTGAAAGTCACTTATGTCCTTATTGATAAGGTCCATGATGATTCGTTCCATGGCCTTGCATATGAGACAGTTCCCAGGGTCAGTTGATAGCGCCCTTTGTGCAATGGGATTACTATTGCTGTTTTCCACTCCACTTGAACAAAGACAGTTCTCAGGCTAGTTAAAGAGGATGCTAAGTGGGTCCACAAAGTCCTGTTTTTAGATTGCTTAGTAAGCAACCTGGGATGCTGTCTGGTACCACTGAGGCCATGTTTAGCCTTGGAGAGCACAGATATGACCTGATCTCTAGAGGTACTAGGCAGAGGACTGGTGTCAGGTATGCTTTGGGGTATGGCCGGTAGGGCCAGAGGGGGTGAAGCTTGCACCAAATATGTTAGCTAGTAGGTTAGCAATTTCCTCCAGTACAGACTCATGTTTAAACTCCTAGCAATAAGCAGCAGAACTTTGAGTTTGCCTCCAGGGGATTTTGTTACACAGAAACTTTTGTTTTTTTTTTGAAATTGCCTAAAAAAGGCAATATGGGGGAGGCAAGTGCCTTTGCCAATATCTGAAAGCCAGAGGACACAAGTGCAGACCATCTCTGGGAAAGCAGCATGGCCTATTTACCATGTTGCCACAGGCTGAGAGATACTGGATTTTCCTGGATTGACACCAGAAGCTAAGCCAAATGTTAAGTCAAGCCTTCTTTGTTTATATTGTGGCATCATCCTGGGTGTAGGTAGAATGCTTCTTAGGGCTAGGGTCATACTTGCCTGGGACACATAATCTGAGAGTTCTGTCATGTGTCTCTTCATATAATCCAAAGATGTACTTCTCAAGTTAAACCCCAACATGAACTATAACAGAGTCATAACAGTACTTGGTGCTGAGTGACATGAGTGAAAAGGTATGATACACTAGTATGTATACTGATGCTATATTAGGACATATGTTGTTGTAGTGGAGCAGATCAACCATCAATACAGTTCACATTCCACCATCACCGTGACAACTGCAGTATGGCATAGGTGCGCATGTGTTACATACTATCATTAAATGCTCTGTGCACACATCTATATAAATTCATATTGATTATATGGTCAAATATGTCTTGTCTCATACACCTGTTGATATGCTGTGATATACACAACAATGTAGCACATGGTTTGTTACAATTGCAACGTTGTGGAAGTCATTGTATGTGCAGTTGTGTTGCTATATCCAAGAATTATTGAGGAGGTTAGTAGCACCATTGTGTGATGATTAGATTTATGTCAGGAAATGTTCTGCATGAGCCACAAACAAATGATCTGTAATGTGCCCTGATATGGCATCAGGCTGTTCAAACAAAGCTTGCCCATGAAACACATATAGGCATATGCTGTACAATTGATGTAAGTACATGACATTGTTAGAGTTGTACAACTGTGTGCATAGTACCAGTATGTGGAATGTGATGAATGACCACAGTTATATTTGTAGGTCGTTTCACAAATCATTTATTCCAATGCAATTGAAATGTTAAGTGGAAAACACAGCTAAGCACAGATGTGCATGTCGATGCCATCAGACATACCTAATCAGAGGAAACAGACAATCCGCTAGCTGACAGTTTGGCTCACATCACTCTCATCACCACTGTCTATCAGCCAAAGTATACATGCAAACATTGCTCAGTTTCTATGCTAAGGGGGACAGCACAGCTACATGTTCTGTACAGCTAATAACACAGAGTCAATGGGTTGTGACAACAACACTGGGGAATATGCTCCCATAGAAGGGTGTACATCAACAGGCATCTATCTGACTGGGAGGGGAAAACACCTAATGCATGCATGCATAGACACATCCTGACTCTCCTCATCTGTGAGGTAGATAAACATGTCATTATGGACATTTTCTAAATGGACACTATTAATATCCTAACTGTGAAAGACAGACATCTGTGATTCATTCGGTTACATCAACGTCTGTTATGTCTGTTAGATGTCCTCAAGAAGGTTAACAAGGGCATGCATGATGGCGATATTATCATCCTGCAGAACTTGACCTGGCCAAGGCATTTGACAAACATCCACACGGAGATATTACTGTGACACTGTCACAAGTGACCATAAACACCTACATCACTAAGTGGGTGACCACTGGATCACATACGTGACATATAAATATGATGAAGTGTGTGAAGTGGCCTATATCTAGAATCTAGTGATCAGGTCCATACCTCAGGGCTTGTGCCAGGCCCTTTCTTGTTCTTTATTTAAATCACAGACATCAAGAATGACATACACATCCTTTGTCCAAATAGCTTTCTGAAGGACTACAGGTTGTGAACAATCATTGAATCCAAGTGTGATATTAATATAATACAGACAATATCTACACACACAGTGGAGTGCTGCCACAACCATGAAGACACATGAGATGAACAAAAATCACGGGGAGATTTGTTATGTTATAAAAGCAAATGCACAACTTAATAATAATGTAGACAGCACACCTGTATGAACAGACCAAGTGGTATGTAACCTGTGTACTCAGGTAGATGGTATGTGGAACATCCACCAGCATGTGCGGTGACTACTCCCTTGTATGTAACAACTCCTGAGTATGTGCAGGACATCCACATCAAAGGCCATTATACTTCCATAGTTCACAGCCTTCATCACATCAGTAACTGATGCAATCTTTTTCATGTACCTCCCTACACATCTTCCAGGGATTCATAACTTAAATGCACCAGATTTTCCACAGTGAGCTCCCACACATCTTATTGGCCATACCTAAGTATTCTTTGTGTTGCATAAACATTAGTGTCTCGTGGTGCGGAACCCTCATCAAGTTGTTATACCAGATGCATGTGTGATACATGTTCCTGTGATGCACACAGTGCATACATAACTGATTGACAACATTGATGGCATGGGTTACATCCGTGACAGTATGGATTGTGCCATATATATGTCATGCACACTTGTCAACTAGCCTGGATAAATCATAATCTCACATACAGGTATAGCAGTGTCCCTCCTAACACCTCCAACAAACTCAACACCTTAGATATCCACATACCACCCCTATCCCAAAAGAAACCATGGCGAAAAACTTCTCCAAAGCGAATTTTATGCTACTCAAGACAGAGGTGGCAAACTGTTATTCCCACGCAGAATGTTAATATGACTGAATCTGCTATATCACTACATAAAAGCACTCCACAAGCACCTACATGAGTGCATGGACCATGCTATCCTGAACAAGACCAAGACTCACTCCTCCAAAAAGAGGAAACCAGTCTGGTGGACCCCAGCCATAAACAAGCTCTATAATCGAAGGAAGAAATTACTGCAAAAAAAGTAAAAACCCAGGAATGGAGGGGCTCCCTGACCAACCTTAGGAGAAAACTAAGAACCCTCATAAAAAACTCTAAGGCGAGCTTCGAAAGAAAAATCACAACGGACACCAAAGACAATCACAAAGCATTTTTTAGCTATGTCAAAGACCTCAATAGCAACTCTCAGATCTGCTCCGAACTACAGTATAATGGCTCATAATTTACAGAACCAACTGATATTGCCAATATATTGGCAGATAGGTTCAGTGCAAATTTCAGCCCACCCTCTCCCCCCAAAGAGCTCATATCCATACCAAATGATTGTGCTGTCCCTAAAATCACAGACACTCAGACGAAAACAACACTCACCAAGGCAAGAAACACAGCATCCATGGGACCAGATGGCATCCCAGGTTGTGTGCCACATGAGCTCCAAAATGAATTAACCCCTCACCTTAATACCATGTTTAACCACAGCCTCTCCTTAGGCTATGTGCCCACAGAGTGGCGCATGGCAACAGTCATACCACTCCACAAAGGAGGTGCAACCACTGACCCCGGGAATTACTGCCCCATCAGCCTGATGAGTCTTGTCTGCAAGGTCATGGAGTGCATCATCATGGAACTCATAAACAATGACATTGGAAACCTACAAACCCTAGACCCCACCCAGTTTGGGTTTGTGAAGGGAAGGTCATGTCTCCTAAATCTGGTTGACTTCTTCGAAATGGTCACTAATGCAATAGATGAGGGAAAGGTGGTTCACACAGCATACCTTGATCTTGCAAAGGCCTTCAATACCATTCACCACTCGGGAATTATAGACAAACTCACCAACCTAAATATAAACCCCTACGCAAACTGGGTCATGGACAGAACACATTCAGTGAGAATAGGAAATGCTAGATCAGACTCCAAACCTGTGACTAGTGGTGTACTACAGGGCTCAGTACTGGGACCCCTCCTGTTTGGAATCTACTTCTCGAAAGTACAAGCAAACATGGAGGGACTATGGCTAACAAAGTTCGCAGACGACTGCAAACTGGGAGCCATAATAAAGAATCCTAGTGGCGTAGACATCCTTCAAAAGGGTCTTACAGATACATGGTGCCAAAACCATGGCCTCAAACTAAATGCCAAAATGTGCATTGTTATCCCCTTTGGGAAAAACCAAGTACCTATGAACTACAACATAGGTGGCAGCCCACTTATCACAGAGAGTGTGATAAGAGACCTAGGGACTCAGGTAGACAGTAACTTCTCTTTCGACAACCACATTGCTAAAGTGGTTAGAAAATCCTTCTATATGGCCCACCTTATCACAAAGGGGTTTGTATCTAGGAATAAAGAAGTTATTGTCCCCCATTACTCATCACTAATTAGACCCATTATTGAATATAATGCCCCATTCGGAATGTACCTAGCAAGACATCTGCAGCAGCTGGAGAGGCCTCAAAAGTACCTCACAAAGAGGATAAGGGGCCTTAAACAGATGCCCTATGCCATGAGGCTAAAAAAACTCAGACTATACTCAGTCATGTACCGGCTACTCAGAGGTGATCTCTGCCTGACATACAAGGCTATGTCAAACCCTGAATTGCTAGAAATGCTCCACCTAAGGAAAACCCAATCAACCAGAGCTACACGCTCAAGGGACATAAACCTAACATCATCAATAAACAGGATGTGTTGGAGGGACAGATTCATGTCCCAGAGACTCCCCTTGCTCTGGAACAGGGTCCCCATATATGTGATTGGATGGGAAACAGGAAATTCACCCCGGGAATCACTTCTATGTCCCGGCTCGACAGGGGTGCAGGTAACTAAACCACCTGGGAGGGAGTGTTATAGCACAAAATGTATGTTTAGGCTTAATTATGCCCTAGGGCTAATAGCCTAGTACCTACCTATGAACAGATGTTAAAGTTTCAGGATGGTGTGCTTGATTCCCCTCATAGATTGCTGACAACTCATAATAGTTGTACAAGTGTGTTCTTACAGAGCCATCTATGATCACTCACAATCACATATGTTATGTCAGAGACATGGGCTTACTAGAGGTATTATTCTGACATTGTCCATGACTGTGCATGCTTCTATCTACTGTTTTCCATGAGCCTGTTACTATGTGTCTTATTTGCTTGAGACCTCTGCTGACATTACAGTCATATTCAGGAAAATCATTTTCACAGTTTCACAAAATTCATCTAACCCCTATTGTATATATTTCCTCTCCATTGTTCATGTTAGGTTGTTTATATCACAAAGAATATTCTCCATTGCTATGTTACCTTGTGTGACAGTCACGTAATATATATTCACTGTGCAGTCTGTGCTGTATCATGTTGATATGTGATTAGTGTTCATAAGACAACTGTCTTCATTGACATGCCCTCATCTGCTGTACATTACCATGTTTCACCTGTCATCTTTCCATGTGTTTATTCCTACAATTCACCTGTGTGTCCCTATTCAATACACACACTTCCCTTGACTGCTTATTTATAATGCAATGTATGTTCCATTACTGAACATTTACAAAACCTTTGTTCATTAAGCTTATAAAAGGTTTCCACAATGCTCTACAATGTATATACTTTCATATAATGTGTTGGAACTACATATATTACTTCAATAATAACCCAGAAATCATTGTGGTATTCCATGCAAACACACAGACAAGTTTCTCCGTAGGTAAACAGGTTTACATGTCTGCTGCTGTTGGTGTGTTGCTTTACATGGTTTCTTGGATGGCAATACTGTTGCTGGCCACAAATCAGTGCTTGTTTACAGTTAAACGTAGTGTGCGGCATGCATATACAGTTAGCTATGCTGCTCACAGTCAAACATGTAAACTCCATGTAGGCTTTGCACTAAGCATTCACAGAGTTTTTTGAATCCCCAGGACTACCTGTGGGTGCAGCCACTGATTTGTGACAATTGGTCTTATTTGTAGGGATATATTTCACTTTAAAAAAAAAAAAAAACAGATTTGTTTATTTGCTGTGACTTAAAAGGGTATTTTATTTTGAACATGTGCATATGTACTTATGCATGTAGGTATTTATTTAAGTATGAATATTTATTGCACCAAACAGTCTGGGAAAATGTGACATGGGTCCTAACAGAATCAAGAAGAAGCAAGTAAATACATGAATCACCTGCTACTTATTAGCATGTATGTTTAAGCTGCAAGAGGGAAACATATATTTAAAATAACTAAAATTTCTACTATGTGGGAGCATACCTCATCTGTCCTTGATTTAACAGAATATCGCTGATTTTGCCTCATATTCTTTTATCTGTCCCTGATATAATTTTTGATTTTCTGGTAACTAACTGAGGATTAAAACAAAACAGTTAGATAAATCTTTTCTCTGCCAAGGATGGCACAGAATTTATTCAAGACCCTCTCAGAGTATGACAAGGATGATAAAAAGAGAGGAGCTTTCTTAAAAGGATGACTTGTAGTAATGGAGGACAGATCAAGAGCAATACGTGTTTGCTGAGTAGGCTATCAGAATTATGGATATATGTGAAACAACAGCTGAGAAAATTACTTAACTTACACAAATGACAACAGTATTCAACGGAGGAGTGTGGGGCTTTGGTAGTCAGAGTACCATAATGGGTGAAAGCTAGAGATGCTGATTTTTAAAATGACAACATCAAAAGTGTGCAAAGGTTGGGGAGAAAATTCAAGCTGATGTAAGAAGCCAGATACATCAGATACTATAGCTTGTCCACAGTACATCAGGTCAGCATGACAGCCAAAATGGTAAGGAATATATATATATATATATATATATATATATATATATATATATATATATATATACATTCTTAATTAAACAAATCTAAGATAGCAGACAAAACAGCCAAGTTCCCACCAAGGCTGATTATAAATGCTATTTTTAACAATACTGGCCCCGATTCCAAAAGACTTGCTCTCAGTGTAAATAGCCACTTAAATTGAGAGAAGGCTGAGAGCCGGTGTTTTAGAATTTGGTTCCATGGTTTCAGTAGTAGGCCTGTTTATAGTCAGACCTTATGCTGAAGTGAGTCACTTAACAATGAGTGAGAGAATTTTTTTTTAAAATCAGGGCAGAGTTGCACTGAGAGCAATTCTTTTGGAGTCCGGTCCGTTACCTTAGCTTAAAAAAATAAAACATAAAAATCAGTTTACTTGCAGAAAATTTCAAGCTGATATAAGAAGCAAAACAAACCAGATACTGCAGCTTATTGCCACAGTATATCAGGTTAGCATGAGAGCCAAAATGGCAAGGACAATATTCTGGCCCAGTGGTATAGAGTCTTAATTAAACAAAGCCAGTATAGCATTGAATCAGTAAAACATATCTGTACAAACTATGAAAAAAAAAACAGATCTATGAGCTTTTACAAAAAAGCCAAGCTCCCTCCAAGTCTGATTATAAATGATATGGCCTCTATTTAACTCTCTCAGCTAAAAAAAACAGAAAACAGTTTACTTGCAGAAAGTATAAGCTGATGTAAGAAGTCAGACAAATCAGTTACTACAACTCGTTGTCCACAGTATAACAGGTCAACATGTGAGTCAAAATGCAAGGAAAATGCTTTGGCCCAGTGATATATAGCCTTAATTAAACAAAGATCAGGATAGCACCCAGTCAGTAAAACAGATCTGTACAAACCAGGAAAAAAAAAAAAGATCCAAGAGCTTTTACAAAACAGCCAATCTCCCACCATGGATGATTACAAGTGCTATGGCCATTATTTTTAATAATACTGTCTCTGCTAAAGAACAGAAAAAAAAATTACTCACAGAAAATTCAAGCTGATGTAAGAAGCCAGACGCACCAAGTACTATAGCTTGTTGTTCACAATACATCAGGTCAGTACGTAAGCCAAAATGGCAAGGAAAATGTTTTGGCACAGTGATATATAGCCTTAATTAAACAAAGATCAGGATAGCACCCAGTCAGTAAAACAGCTCTATACAAACCAGGAAAAAAAAACAGATCCAAGAGCTTTTACAAAACAGCCAATCTCCCACCAAGGCTGATTACAAATGCTATGGCCATTATTTTTAATAATACTGTCTCTGCTAAAAAACAGAAAAAAAAAAAACAATTTACTCACAGAAAATTCAAGCTGATGTAAGAAGCTAGACACACCAGGTACTACAGCTTGTTGTTCACAATACATCAGGTCAGCATGTAAGCCAAAATGGCAAGGAAAATGTTTTAGCCCAGTCATATATAACCTTAATTAAACAAAGATTGGGATAACATTGAATCAGTAAAACAGATCTATACAAACCAGAAAAAAAAAAAAAAAAACAGATCCAAGAGCTTTTACAAAACAATCAAACTCCCATCAAGGCTGATTATTCATTAGAGTTTCATACTTATTGTTCAGCTAATGCATGTTTTACAAGATCTGTTGTTCTGTTAGCTAGTTCCTGATTTGGGGTATTTGTCTTCCCCCTTTTTTTACTTTGTCCATGATTCTTGAGCAAATGAGTTAACAGGTGTGTGAGGGAGCAATAGCTTTTTATCAGAATGGCTAATTTGTTAATATTAACATGGAATGCAAAATGCCTTACTAGTACAAGGACAAAGAGTACTGAATTGCAATCAGATCTGTAGGGTGCAAATAGCAATTTTACAGAAGATTTATTTTGAAAGAAATTAGCATGTGAATTTGACAATTAAATAATTTCAGGGTGGATATTCTGCACAATGTCAAGGACAAAGTAAAATGGGTATAATAATAGTGATTGGGAATGGGGGCACATTATTGATAGAAGAGGAAAAAAGACAATATGGTAGATTTGTATAAATAAGAGTGTATTGGCAGGAGAGAAAGGTTACGCTGGCATGTATTTATATTCCACTTAAAACTAAAATTATGAATCTTAGGAAAAATTGGGGATTCATAATGAGCCTTCAGCAGGGAATATTTTTATGGTTTGGGACTGAAACCTAATTTGTAATAGTGAGGATGTATTGTGGACCTATAATAGAAATATAACCAAAGAGGATAGATTTTTGCAGAAGTATATGGGAATATGCGTTATGGAAGATGTGAATTCAGTGGTAGAAAGTCTGAGAGAATGTACACATTATTCACCAAGATACAATAAAGGGTTCCTATTAAATGATCGAAGACACATTCTTTCGAATGCATCTTGATCGAACTTGAAAGCACGAAAAGGCAAAATAGCGAAATGGCATATAAGCATATTATTTCCCTGGGAAAGAAATCGCTTGGCCGCTTCCATTACTTTGCCATTTTCGTGACTGTAGTGCGATCTCGCAGTTGGTATATTTAAGTAGGGGGGTGGGGGCACACACCCCACATGGGGGATGTGGGGAGCAAAGCCCCCCCAGTGTATGCAATGTTTTAAAATTTTTTTGTTTTGTTTTGTGGAACAGAGATTTTTTTTCCCTTAGAAAAAAAGTCATTGTTCTAAGCGTTAGAGATTGTAAGCTTTCGCTTACATGGGTTCAATAAATCATTGTTCACTTTTTTAAGTGTTCGATGATTTAACATAGACCAACAATAAATGGGCTAAACTGGATAGAAATTATATTTCACATAAGCATTTATATTGCATTGAAAGCTTTGAATCCCATCCAATAACTACATCAGACAATGCACCAATAAGAAGTAAGATAAAGGACTGGGTGATTTAAGAATGAGACACTGTCACTTTCCTTCTTATCTGTTACAAAGATATGAATTTACAAAGCTATTTGAGATATTTCAGTAGTTTTGTAAAAACGTTATACAAAGCAGAAGAATGAGGCAACCAAGAAAAGTCAGAAAATGAAATATTTATGGAAGATTTAGTTCTGCAAATGCTAGATAAAGATGATCAAGCGATGAAATAAAAACAGTGATGTATAATCAATTCATGAACAGATGACATGCCTGTGGAAATTTTGAAGTTAGAAAGAAAGAGAGTGATAAAGATATGAAAAGGCTTTGATTAATGATATTTTAAAGGTGGGGGAGTACCAGCATCTTGAAAGACAACTGTGGTGGCTGTATCACCCAAAAAGGGTAAAGACCCTTCAGATCCAGCTTCATTTTAACCAATTTCAATTTAAAATCATGTGTTTGTCTATATATTCTTAAAAGAACGGCAAAGATGTTATCAAGATAGATAGAGATGGATTGATGTATTTTTGTGGAGGGGAGGTAAACATTTGAGAAAATTAATAGAACAATGATGATCCAGAGGGAAGCAGAGTATAAGAAAACACTGCTATTGTTGATGAATCTTGATGCAGAGAAAGCATTCAATAGAGTCAGCTGATAAGGCAATAGAAGAAGCTGTGTCCACTGACACAATATTACGGTTAATAATGAGGATATATGAAGGGTCAGATGCAAGAATTATGAGGATGGTCCATCTTTGGCAATCAGTGTGTTTGAATAGAGGAACCAGGCAAGGCTGTCCTCTTTCATGTATATAATTTGCTTTGTATTTAGAGTTATAAAGCAATAAATAAATAAACAAATAAAGGATTCACAAATTAAACAATTTAACTGGGCTGGCAATAAAAGAAAAAAAAATGCTTTATTTACAGATAATATTATTTTGCATTTGATAAATCCAGAAAATGATATTTTGGTGTTCTGGTAGATTTTGAGACAGTTTCAAGTCTTTTCAGGATATAAAATAAATGAAGGCAAAACAAAAGCTATAGCAATAAACTGTGTACCCTTGCATGAATTGCTTCAGCAATACCCATACATATGGGGAAATAATTTGATGAACTATTTAAGTGTATTGATTCAAAAGTATTATGCATGCCGGAAGAGATAATGCAGAAATTATGAAAATGGAAGCTCATGATTATGAATATGGGCATATGATACAGACAGTGAAAATGTTTTATTCCCTTTAGTGCTATATACAGGTCAGGCATATTTTTAACAACAACAGGTGAAGTTGTAGATGACATTTAATAAAGGGTTGAAGGAGTTTGTTTGGGAGGGGAAGATGGCAAGCATTAAAGGGGTTCATTTGACTCTCCTCAAAAAATAAGGTGGTATAGCATTAACTAATTTGAAGAAGTGCTTTAAAGCTATGCATACACAATTTCTCCTTCTAGCCACTAATCTAATAATAGCATATTATTTTCAAATGATTACCTATAACCATAATTCCCTTACTGCATTCCTCTTGATTAATTATCGTTGTTTTTTGTTTTACACCCTTATTATTATATTTTTGTATATAGCTATGTTTAATTCCATTGAGTACATTATTTTTTTTCTTATCCATTGTATTAATGACATTGTTTTGCTCTGTATTATTGTAAACTTGTCTCTACTTGTATGTCTGTTTGGGGCTTTTCCCCTCGGGTCTCCACTGAAAATGGGTAAATTCTTACCCAGCTGGGCCAACCCGGTTAACAAATGCAAAATATATAAAATAAATAAATAATATGCATAACTCAAACAGAAGGCTATAAATCAAAGTAGAAACAGATAATGATGATATGGGTGCAGAAATAAAGAGATCATAGCATTTATACAAGTCCTTAAGGAGTATAGTAATGACCATATAGAATAGTGTATTCAGAAAGTAGCAAGACATATTCTAAGAACTAAGCCAGTGCAGGTATAGAAAAAGGAGATCATACTAAAGGGATATTTGCAAATATGGGTATAAATATCAGGCAAGCGTGAATGGAATTTAGTGGGTTAATTTATCAAAGGAGCCAAGGTATTGGACACAAGTAACTTCAGAGGGGAAGATAAGAGAGTTAGATAAGGCTGAGCAGGAGTTTGATCTGCAGGCTAGAGAATGTCTTCACGATCAACGAACTGATAGAGTATAGGCAAAGAGAAAGGGACAGTGCTGTCCTGTGAAAAGGTCAGGTCTACTTGAGCGTAGAACAGAAGATTCTGCTAAAAAGTGCTAATTAGTAGAGTATATAAATGCTACATGATAAGAACCAATCAGAAGAAGTTAGAAAAGACTTGGAAAAGGGAATAGAAAGGCAATTTACAAAGAAACAATGGGGGGAATTTGCAAAGCTCCTAAATATATTATGAATTCCAGAGGGTTAAGGATTTTTGCATGGAAGTGTTTGCATAGACATTTTTACAACCCAACTAAACTTCAAACGATTTTTCCTCCGGCAGATAGAAAATGTTGGGAATATGATGGGGAAAAGGGAGAGATAATTGGAAACATTTTTGAGGAGGTGAAATGTAATGAGTTAACAGATTTTAAAAATTCCATACAGAATACGTTTGACAGAAATGTCAGGGGAACAAATGATAGAAACAATGGAAATTCTTTGTTGAGCTGAGATATACTCTGAGTTGCCTAGATACAGTTAGACCTTATCAAGTTTAATGTTATGACTGAACCCCAAATGAAAACCAATTACTATAAAATGGAAATCAAAATCCCTACATACTGTAATGGACAATTTGAATAGTTAAAAGAAGATAAAAGAACTGGAGATTGGATATTTAGAAAATGGAAGAAGCAAATTTCATAGAAATGTTATTTTTTTTCAGTTAAGGTATGTGAATCCACATTACAATTTAAAAAGTGATGATTTAAAAAGGATGCTTAAAAAATCATAAAAGCTATCACAAGACATCACAGACAGTATATCATAAGCAGTAGCCATGATTACAAAAAAAATCATCAAATCAAGAACTTTTACACCCTGACAATCTTGCTACTTATATATACCAACTCTGAAATTGATGTATGTCTGGAAAAGTTAAATCCCTAGGAAACCACAGTCTCATCTTTAAAAGCAAATTCCATTATTCACACAATAGTGATTACTCATAATAGTCCCAATCAATAGTGCATTGAATGCAGGCCTTGTACCCTTTGTTGTTTTATTGCATTTTATGTTTTTTCCCTTAATTAATTAATTCTGTAAAATACATAATTTAGCTGATAGTCTTTTGAGAGTATCTGTTTCTAGGCTTGTATATATGCATACATCTGACTGTATATATATGCCTATCTATCTATCTATCTATCTATCTATCTATCTATCTATCTATCTATCTATCTATCTATCTATCTATCTATCTATCACAGACACACTAACTTCACTGTAAGGCACATCATAATGAGATGTAAATGTAATAATGTCAATATTTTTACTCAAGAATATATGCCACTAGGATGTACTACATATTTATAATGCAATGCTTGTGCTTATCCAGCCAGTATGGCAGAAGGACAAAGGATAGAAAAGTGACTGTGTGAGCTGCTTCAGATATGATGTAGGCTGAATAAAAAACAGTGAGAATTACTTAAGATACTGTGGGGCAGACTTATTTTCATATAGGCGATCCCAGCAAACCAGTGAAACTGGTGAACTTGTGAAAAGCAGGCTTTGCCCTCATGCCAAGGGATGCTGCTGCTAGTGAAAACAGGCCACAAAACATTTGAACCAAGAATCTTCTGAAAGAAACATCTTTTCATATTCATGCTAAGTTTTTGCTTATAGCCATGTGAAATTTGTACATGAGTTAAACTCTAGATGTTTGCCTTTCCTGTCTTCCTTGGTGATTTCCAGAATGATGAAATAAATATTTTGTAGACAATGGATCTCATCTACATTCCCCATGATATACACACAGCGGAGATGAAATGATGGGAAACACCAGCTTCTTGTCTCCTTCAACAACTTAGTAATGATGTGTGTTCAGTAGACTACTAATATTTCATTGTCCTGGAGTATCACATACTTATTCGGTGCTATTCCATAGCATTCCTAAAATTATAAAGCTGACTATTCTTTTCCATAGTGGTGGTTCTGTGACTGTTGTTCACATTGGGCTACAGCTACCTGGCGTACAGCATTAACTTCATAAATCAGTAGCTGGTATGGCAATTATCCATAGACTACACTCAAAAACAGCCTACTCCCTGTTCACTTGTGTGTTACTTGCCTAATAGAGAATGGGCTTACAATATATCAGTACCCTGATGGAGAATGAGTGTTCTCCAGCAAGGTATTAATGCACAAGTAATGCCTGCTGAAAATGAGACCGCTGCTTCAAGGCAGCATATCAAGCCGCCATGGACCTTGGACTGAAAAAACGGTATGGTCGCCATTATTTTACACTCACTAAATAGTGCTTTTGCTGTTTAATGAATGTAAAAATAAAATTAAATTAAAAAAAAGTGTGTGTATACATTTGCGTTTGCAAGTGTATGCATGTATGAATGTGACAGAGTGATCAGTTGAGCTATTTTACACTTACTAAACAACACTTCTGCTGTCTAGTGAGTGCAAAATAAAAAGCGTGTGTGTGTGTGTGTGTGTGTGTGTGTGTGTAAATGTGTGTGAGAGAGAGAGAGACAGACAGAATGTATGTGTGTATGAAAATAAGATAGAAAGAGAGAGAGAGAGAGAGAGAGAGATGATGTGTGTTTATGGGCTTTGTTGTACTTTCTTAACCCACTGGCCATTTTGCACAGAAATGGGCATGGCCAGAGTAATTGACATGCCTACTGGATGTGATGTAGAATGCAAATGATGCATGACTGACATGCCATTCAGAATTGCATCTGACATCATGAATATTGATTATCTAATTGTACTTTACCCTCTTTCTCAATGTAGTGCAATCACAGAGTTGGTATACTTAAATAGGGAGGTGTGCGGGGGTGCAGGAGAGTAAGCCCCACTGAAAAAGCAAAGGAGAAAAAATTAAGATATGGGTGTGTGTGTGTGTGTGTGTGTGTGTGTGTGTGTGTGTGTGTGTGTGTGTGTGTGTGTGTGTGTGTGTGTCTTTGTCTTTGATAACTGTCTTAAGTAACTTTTAGTTGATAGTGTGTCCTAAAATATTAGGACGTTTGTCATTTTCATTCTTTTTCACCAGAGGCAACAGTCCAAATAAGGTCTGTTCTTATGTTCATAGGATAGGTATCAACCATGCAGAAGATATGTCACGACCCACTCCACCAGTACTGGTGTTGACCGGGTTCATCATAGCTGGTGAAACAGAACAGCTTGCAACTAAGAGTACCAAATGACCTGTAGATTTTCCAGTACCAGCCTTCTGTGCAGATTAAAGACTGGCGATTTTAGTGTTATCCACTGCCTTCAAATAATGCAAGGCTGTGGCCACATCTCCAGTAATATGTGATAATTTTATTTGGTGGGTATGCATGCTTTTAAATTTTTGCATAAGTACAAAAACTCTACTGAAAATGTCACTGCTTTCAGATTAAATAATGTGCCACAAATATATGTTAACACCCTACTGACTGTCCAGTGATGACACCTTTTATTTGCAAAGGAGTAAAAAATGGGTCTACAGCACATTCAGTGGACAAAACTAAATAGATAAGCCAACTAAATAAATAATAAAAAATGGTCACACGGATAAAAACATTAATAACTACAGTAATCCTACACAAAGCTTCCTCATCAGAAACAGGAAGGGATGTATTTTAATTCAGTTTGTTAACTGGCTGCATGAGCTGCCCAAGGACCCCCTTAAGTCATTAGCCAGGCCTCATAAGCAAATATAAATATTATTAAATGGAACACAAAGCAAAGTACAACACAGAGCGAAAAAACTGATACATCGATGCTGTTAAGAATGAAGTTCTATCCAGAAGACTCAAGGGCTTAAAAGGCATTTTACCCACTCAAAAAAATTCAGTTTTATTAAATTACCCAATAGTGTGATCTCAGAGTTGGTATACTTAACTAGGGGGGAGCAAAGGGGAAAAAATGAAGATTTGTGTGTGTGTGGGTGTGTGTGTGTGTCTTTATTTGAACACCTGGTTTGCACTCCTACACCATCTGAAAGGCACTTGCCAAAAAATGTTGATAAGGTTGCAAACTGCAGCAATCAAAGTTTCAGCTAAAAATCTGCCCAGCGTGTAAATGAAAATGACACTGAAGAAGACAAACATTAAATAACTGCATGAAAGTTCTGCATTATTTACATGTCCGCACCTATCTGCTTTCTGCATGCTGACAGTCAAGGATGAATATTCATGCGGATGAGTACAACTTCAAACTGTTTATTTGTGATTTAGTAAAACGTCATCTGGTGCTGGGTGTTGGGTTGGGTTTGGGCAGCTCTTGCTACTGCGCAGCCGGTTTATGTTGCTGCATTCGTGTTTGTGGGAGTGAATGCGTGCATGAAAGCAGAAGAGAGAGTGTGTGTGTGTGTGTGTGTGTGTGTGTGTGTGTGTGTGTGTGTGTGTGTGTGTGACTGTGAGAGAGACAGAAAGTCAAAAGTAAGACCGATTGGGTGATCCCTGGCAGCATCACATGACATCTTTGTGTACCTCTGCACCATAACTCTCAGCAAAAGAAATCTGAAGAGAGCTACAGATAAGTGGGGAAACAAAGGGCTGAAGATAGGGATAGATTTTAAATATTGCTCTTATAAACTTAGAAAGCTGCTAGAACAACAGGATTTTCATTAGCATGCATTTTCTGAATGATAGGAAGTCTGAAACTCAAATTTAAATACTTATTTAGTGACTTCAGTGCTCAGATCATCCCAATGATTTGCCAGAATACCACAAATTTTATGAGGAACAGACCAAAAATATGAGACAAAAGTCTGAACATTCTGCAAAAATCTGGACAGTTGAGAGGTATGCGGTGTGTGCGTGAGAGTGCGTGAGATGACTACCAGCAGCAGCAGGAAGGAGGTTTACAAACCTCTGCATCTTTCAGCTGAAGAAATCTGGATAAAGCCTAAAATAAAGGGGGAACAAAGGTTCTAAAATACAAACTTAATTATTGCTCTTATAAAATTAAAAATCTGTTAAAATAAAGGACTTAAGTTAGTATGGATTTTCTTTATGAGTTAGGAGTAAGGGATCATAAAATAAAGTAAGTAACCTGGTTATTTTTAAATGTTATATTTTAGATGTAAAATGTTTTCTCCAACACCATTAACATATACTACAGCAAGTTTGAAACATTAGGCGGAGGAACTATTTTACATCAAAAATATACTAAAAAAAATAGTAATAAAAAAAATATATATATAAGTAAGTGAAACAACAATTTTCAGAGAGCCCATTATCTAAGTGCAATAATGCCCTCCAGGGTGTATGTTAATCTGTTATTAACATCCTTCCAGGGGTGGGTGGGTGAGTGTTACTTACACACTAACATACACCGTGCCAGGCATTATTGCTTACTTATGTACCTACATATAAACTATGCATAATTATGATCAGAGTTAATACAGGCTATATAGCAAGGCTGAGTTGCTGTGCCAGTGATGGACATAAATATACAGAGGAATAGATCAAACACTGTGCGTGGCAGTGAAGGATGGAGTTTTAAAGTATGATGAGTCAAGTTAGTACTGACTGGAGATCAAAAATGTAAATGAAAGGACAGATGTGATGCTACAGTAAGGCATGCAGTGCGGTCACCATGTGAAAGCTCATTGTGTGATAGCTTATATTATATTAAATTTGCTTAATGACAGACAAAGTGTATTCAACATTTTGCCTTCCCTTCTTTATGTTCACTATCACTTCTTCTCCATCTGTCCAATACCCTCTTGAATGTCTTTTTTTATTGCTTTTCTAATGAATTAGCCTGTCCCTCAGGTCACAGACCTCTCTTTAAAAAAGTGCTTTCATATAGTAATGTTCCTTGTCTCTGCACTGTGCTGCCTGCGCCCCCTCCTTTCCTCCCATCCATTCTGTTTACATCTTACTGGCATGCTTTGTGCCCCCATTACATGGTATCCTGTCTCTACTGATCTCAGGTGAGAACAAACTTTAGCTTCTTTAGTATCTGTTTATATCTTTTCCCTACATGCTTTGAACCATTCTTGCTGCTTTTCTCTGGAGTCTGAAGCAGCCTGATATCCTTCTCCTTGTATGGTTTCACGAAACACACACACACACACACACACACACACACACACACACACGCACACACACACACACACACACACACACACACACACACACACACACACACACACACACACACACACAACTTCAAATGGGTCTGACCAAGGCCTGTGATACCTGTTTGGTTCTGGTGTTTATCCCTCTGAGTATGAACCATAACATTCTGTTGGGTGCTACCACTGCCCTTTCACAACATGCTCCAATCCTTTTTCATGCCACCCCTTACTACCACCACAAACATTTGCAGCAAGTCTGCTGCATTCCACACAAGTTATTCATCCTGAACTTCAGTTGCAACATTTTCTGTACTCCTAATTAGCCCTTTTCAAATCGTTCAATAGGCTTCCGCCATCCTCTACTGCTATAACTATAATTGTTTCATTAGGAAACAGGCTGGATCTGTTCTGAATTCCCTCAGATATGTCTGAATCACATGCAAAAAAAAGACACATTGAAGAGTAATGGGCCCAAGATTAACACTGCAGGAGTGCTTTAATCACTTTCCTAATTCACTCCTGCCACAATCTTCTTCGTCCTACTCTTCAGCTATGCAGCTATCCGATTTTTTTTAAGTTTACTGTTACTGAAAAAAACTCTAGTTTTCCTAGCTGTCTCCTGTGTAAGATTAATACAAAGGCCTTGCTGATGTCCAGGTAGAAGACAAAATGTACTGGTACTCTCTTGTCAACTTCTTAAATTACTGAATAGTAGCGTTGTTACCTCACAGCAAGAGGTTCTCCTGTTCGATTCTCGGCGTGGCTTGGGAGTGCCTTCTGTGTGGGGTCTGCATGTCCTCCCCGCGGTTGGGTAGCGTTTGAAAGACATGCGTGCTTAAATAGGCGTGCCTTCGCTGAAGGTTGGGTGTCGAGCTGGCACCTCGGCGTTTCATAAAAAAATCTACAGCCAATCATTAGCAGACCGGAGTTTCACTGTGGCGACCCCTTACCGGGAAAAACCAAAAGACAAACAAACAACAAACAGTAAAACAGGATCAGGAATCAAGGGCTCTTCTAGACAATTAGTAAAATTGTTGAGGAAGCTTGGCTGGTTCCTGCGCTTTAGCCTGTCTTTAAGAAGCCAGGTCCCCTTCAACTTCTTCCCTCCTAATCCTGATGTCTGTAATCGGCTCTCTACTTTACCTTTCCTCCCACCCAGTAGGGCACTCTATCCTTGTTTTTATCTATAAAGACTCAAATAAAGCATTTGTTTAGTACCCACTTTGTCTCAGTCTTCTGTTATCTTCCTTCTCTGTTTGCTCAATCTGAGCCTGTCTGTCTGCTTGTCCCTTCCATCTTTCTGCCATATAGCTTAAGAAGTATTTCTTCCCCATCTCAACCCCTTCTGGTAACTTAGTTTCAACTTGTGCATTAGCGGTGTCCACCTCTTTTGTTGCCCCTTTTACTTACCTTGTTATATTATAACCTGTGCACCTCCTCCTCTTTTCCACAGGGGACATGTTAACATTAATATATTATGATACTATACAAAGGCTTGCAGTACAGCCATTATGTTGCTCCTGAATGATGTATGAGCAATTACAGTGATTCTCAAGTAAGGCAGGAACAATAGAAATAACCAGGGCATTCTACAGTCTCTAGCACCATTGTTTATAGGAATTATTTTTTACATCTGGACCCCAGAACTGTGTAACTCTACCACTAAAAATTCACCTCATGAAAGAGGATCTTTGCACAGTTACATTATCTGACAATATTTACTGGTGCTATGAAATGGACAGCTGAAAGGAATTAACATGAAAGAGAGAGAAAAGATATTTATATTTGATATTTGTGCTTATGTTTGTTTATTTATTTATTGTTGATAAATAAGAACGTCCATCTGGGTAGTACTTTTTCAATGCAGTCCTGTGGAGAAAACTTCCTGAATAATCATTAGACAGACATATATAGTGTATAGTAGCTGGTTTTAATGACTCAAACAGCATACGTGATTTAGCGTACAATGAAAAATAAGAACAATTTAAAAAGAACAATCAGAATTGCACTATTGAGTGATTAAGCAAAGAGGGCATGAATCCAGTTAATAATTGATGCTATTCAAGGGAAAAACAAAGAGGAGATTAGCAACAAAAATTAATTAAACAGCAGAAGACAAAAACTAGAATGGGAAGAAAGTACTTCAAGCTGTCCGTCTAAGTCAAGAAGCAAGAGATGAAACCAGCACTTATGCAAGTACCTGAAAGTTTAAAGAACATATGAAAAGTAGTCTGACCCAGAAACCTAGATCTTTTCTATTTCCCTTTCTCAGTCTCCCAGAATAATAAAAGATGTTTCAAAAATGCTTCTAGTTTTTTAAGAAAAGAGAATAAGATAGATTTATTGAAAAGCAAAAACAAGATGTTCATCTAAAGTCATCACTCTGTTAGAGGACATTCATTTTCTGAGTTCTCCTTTGAGTAGATCAGGCTTCATTATACCCCTGCCAGTGTACAGTTATATAACTGATAAACAAGTATTCTCTACTACAAATCAGACTCACTGAGTGAAGTGCTTACGTAAGAAAAGCCGTATTCTCCACAGCCGTGCTTCCATTCTTTTATGTAAACAATGCAGTGATCACCCTTGCTATTCTCTTAAACAGGCTCTTTTTAATTTTACTGGGTCATTCACAAATCTAAACCTGTGACTCATTCAGAGCTAATATTCTGCATGAACCTCAAAGAAGGAGGTATTGCAGTGCTGTGTAGTGAGTGATGGTTTTAGCAATCACATCTATGACAAGTAGATTTCATATCAATAAGCAGCACCTTAGAGAAAAAATTATATGATTAAACCTTTCCATCAGCAACTAAACGTGTAATAGTGTTTCCCCTTCTAGATGCTGGTGTTGCCCTCCTTTTCCTTATCACCACAGTCCAGATCAAAGGGTCATCCGGGTTAAAGAACCAAGAGGCACTGTGGTAAAGTGATGACACAGACAAACATCATTATTTGAAAAAAAAAATCAGTAATCACTTTATATAAAGTCCTAGAAAGTGTGGTGAGCTCTCATTTCACACAGAAAGTCTAAAGCAAGATTGTTAAAATGTTACAAAGATCATGCAAACACAATTATAGGGCACACTGAATAATATAAAATGTCGCAATGTGCTTCCCATTCATAAGCTAGCAATGCTCTTCTTCCAGTCTCACTACAATATCCCCATCTTCTGGTCATATTGCTTATTGCGCGACCAGTTCTTTATACATAAATGTACACTTTCATGTTAAAGCATTAAAGTATTGCTTAAATAAGTTTTTTATTTATGCACACATATGGTCAATCTCTGTGGATTTAATTTCAGGAAGTATTTTATGAGTTTTCAAGCTTTTGAAGACATTTGCTGTATTTGTGCCCTATTTCATGTCTGAAGAAAAATTATGGTACAAATTCAAAAAACCCTACATGGTCCGCTAAGACCATGTGCACGTTGTAATGCAATGCGCACATGATAATGCAACATTTTGTATTCAGTAAGCAGCTCTACATGGTGTGTAGACCCATGCAAACACTGTAAAAACCATGTCATGCTAATTACAGCATAAGCAGCTGAATCGTGTGCTAATCAACCAATCCAAGATGGACAAGCTATAAAACAGCTATGTAGACTCAGTGCTGGTTTTCCCTGCAAATTCTAAAACCCATTAGAATACAGCCACGGGAAGGAGTAAATGCTCAAACCAGAAATACCACAGAGCATGTGTTTGGGCTGCTGAAGTCATGGTTCCAGTGGCTGGATAGATCTGGGGGAGGTCTGCAGTACAACCCATGTACATGTACTGAAATCTTTACCATCTGTACCATGCTTCACAACATCATCCTCAGAAAACAGCTTCAGCAGGATCAACAAGGGAAAGGGACACACATCCCACCACCAATGGCAAGGTCACCATAGCCACACTCAGGTGATAAGTCAGAGAGGAAACCAGCAGCTGCTGTGGGTGTAGGCAGATGTAGGCATACTCAATATGCCCGTGCATTGGCTAAGAGACAATGCATAGCACACTCACTCACCATCTAAGATATTAAAACCTTCATCTTATGCACATATGTAACTTTGATTCCAGGCAATGATCACAACCTTTACCTACCCATGTAATGGTTGTGTAGTCCAAGCATCAGACACAGCTTTGAACTAAAACTGTAGCAACTGTTGGATTTAAAAGGCAAGTGCTAAACTTGGGGAATTAAAAGAATATGAAATATTAGAAATTAATGGCATATCCTTGCATACTGTTACTTGGTAATGTAAGTAAGCAAAAGGTGGGTGATTTGTACAGCAATGACTTCGACATGTGACAAGTCATAGGCCTCAGGCATCAAAGATTTACACATTCATACCTCTCAGAAGTAATGATGGTCACCAAATGTCCTCAGTTTGGCCTTAAACTTTTGTAGTGGCAAATCATTAAAGAGAGAAGTTAGAAATTAATGACACACATTTCAGTTTCAGACTTCATAACCCTTAGAAGATTCTTAAAAATACTGATGCAAAAACTGTTTTGATTCTATCAACTGTCTAACTTTGTATGACCAAGATATGTAAACATTCTCCCTATCTCCCCTATTATTCAGCCTTTGTCGCTTTTATAAACAGCTTGGCCCAGCTTTGTCGCTGTGAGAGTCAGGGAGGCATGTACACATTACAAAAACTGATAAGAAAACAGTACAATTTAGTAAACAACATCACAAACACATGCCGCGGTGGTACGGCAGTAGCATTGTTACCTCACAGCAAGAGGTTCTCCCGTTCGATTCTCGGTGTGGCTTGGGAGTGCCTTCTGTGTGGAGTCTGCATGTCCTCCCCGCGGTTGGGTAGCATTTGAAAGACATGCATGCGTAAATGGGCATGCCTTCGTTGAAGGTTGGGCATCAAACTGGCAACTCGGTGTTTCGTAAAAATCTACTGCCAATCATTAGCAGACCAGAGTTCCGCTGTGGTGACCCCTTACTGGGAAAAGCCGAAAGACAAACAACAACAACAACAACAAACACAGATATACTAAGCACTAAGTCAGCTATGCACCCAGAGCATTAGACACAAAATGTATGTATTCCTGAGTCCAAAAAATAGAAAACAAGGATATGGCACAGTTATCATCACTTGCACAGGGTGTTTTGTGTGTGTGTGGGGGGGGGGGCTAGGCTAACACAAAAGATTGGTAAGTGTGTGTGTGAGTAAGAAAGAGAAACCGTCAGGTATTTAGATAAAGTAACAAATGGCCAGTGAGACAGAATGAGCTTTAAGCCTCATGGCTGAACCATGTAATAGTCGTGTGTGTGTCTGTATGGGCCTTCCAGGTGAAAATGGCGTGTGAGTGTCTGCAAGAATACAGCCAAACTCTGTGCTATCTCTACATCTTGGTATGTCAGACAAGTATGAGCCGTGCATGGTAGAGGTGGCAGTTCACCCTCATCATACCCGACCACAAGATTTGGCTCTTCCAGGAGTTGCACTGGCATGTCCACATCCATGGTCAGATGCACTGATGTTAACTGAACATGACTGATGTCTGCTGGAAGAGCTTTCCTCATGAGTGCACCCAGGACCTTGACCCAATGGTCTGCCACATCTGGGTGTGGACACTTCAACCACTGATGGAGCAGTGGAAGTACTGTCACTATGGGAGCATGATCAGGTGCAGTTACATCGGTGAACATCAGATGATATGGCTGACCTATGCCCATGTGGATGCCATCCCCCTCACAGCAGACGTTCCATCACAGACACTGCCTATTCTAACGTGTCATTCATCCAATCCATTAAATCAGCAACACAGTAGAGGCATTCATGCATGTCAGCCTGTGCTACATCTACAACCATAAGCATTTCTTTGAAAGACGTATTGGAACATGCCTGTGTCCCCATGATGGCCCTAAACATCTGTCGAGAGGCACAGAAAGACACACCTGATGATGATGAGCTGGAGGATGGACAGCAGGTCTCCTCAGAGCACCCCTAAGAACCTTCAGGTGTGACACCTCACCCACATTTTGGCTACAGTCAGAGTCAACAGGCACTGAAGATGCAGTATCCACACTACCCTGATTGAGTGTCACACCCTCAACCTGTCCGATATCTGAGGGGTCACTGGAATGGGTTGGCATAGGCCTACTGACTACATCTGATGGAATTACAGGGAATGGCTGAATGTCAACCTGAGTATCAGATTCAACCACTGCCCCCCAACTGTGCCTTTGTTTGCCTACCATCATCATCACAGTCTGCACATACTCTGACATCAGGTGGTAAGAGTCCTACACTTTCAGTGTCAGGATCACCTGTGATAATAAGCAACAAGCACAGGAATGAAATTAAGACCTACACTACTATAGTCCAATATATGCAAACAGACTAACAGTGGTGCCACTATTACAGACAGTATGGCAATACACACAACAGTCCTGACACCCATATCACACATATGGATAAAATAAATATTTCCCAAACTGCTCATCAGTACTGACATAAAAATGTTTTGCTTACCATGTGCAGATGAGTCCAGAGTTCCTTGGGTGGATATTCCTGGAAGAAGTTAAGCAAAAGTTAAGGAAACCATCATCACAAGTAACAGTAACACAGGGGTTAAAACTTTGGGCTCTTTAAATGTCCATTAACAATACTTTTAACAAAAACTTGCATGACACATCCACCCCAAGCCAATGTGTAATAAACTAGAATGTGTTAACTGTATCAAACTACAAGTATTCTCCCCCCCCCCCCCACACACACACACACAGAAAGGATTTATGTTAAGCAAAACTTAATTATTGCTGTCAATATTTTACTATACAAGGAATATTTAACAATTGATATAGTTAAGCCTATCTGGAAGATCCTCCTGGGACATACTTGTTCTCCCTGAAACAGCAGTGACAGCACCAATCACATGTTGTTGTGCATTTTCTACTGAGCTCTCTGGATCCCTAACAGTGGACAGGAGCTTTTCATTTGGTGTCAATGGTGGCTCTGTAGCAGCCCCCCCAGTAGCCATCTGTCCTCAGACCACTGCAGCTGCTCACCTCTGGACCAATGAAATGCTGTCAGTGGTCCTAAGATGCACATGATCATATGTCCTGTTCTGGCGACCAGCACCATTTACATCATCCACTATCTGCTGCCAAATGTTCATTCTTCCAGACATATCCCACATCTTCTCTCAAGTAGAACAGCACTAAGTCTCCTAAATGCTTGGACAATTACTTCATTTTGAGGGTCACTGAAGGGGGGTTTGCAGGGGAGTGGGAATCCTTGGTGCCATACGCTTAGGTGACATAAAACACAAAAGAAGGATAATACACATAAGTATCACATAAATAAAAGTCCTGCTTAGATATAACACATAAAAGTAGTTTTTCAATATTATCCACTGGAGAAACAAAAAAAGTCAAGATATTCGAATATGAAAAAGGATTTATGTAGTTGTAACATATTACAGTCACACACAAAGCAAGGTTGGATCCAAAACAAGAAGAGTAACATTTTACACTATTGAAGAAATGGATAGCTATGGTTGTTTCCTACCTCCCTGCTGCACATTCCTATACTACTTTCCTTTAATTCTTCCCCTTGCTTGCTACTCATTTCACCACTTTCCTATCTAGCCCATTTTAACACCTATATTCTGATAAAAATATAATCAACACACATAAGTAATGAAACAAAAAAGCAACAGAGCTCTTCAATTTTTGGCCTCTATATTTGCACAGAGTTTGGCATCACACACCAATGCCAAGCAATGGTGAATGGCTGTTTTTTGGTGTGGTTACCTCAGTGCAATGCTGCCTAAGCACCCTCTGCTACAGTAACACAAAGTGAATGTACGACAAAGAATTGTGTCATTGCATTAAAAAAACATATTTACAACTATTAGATACACCTAGATTTGAATCCTACATCATCTGGGCTCCAAAATAAATGTGTCAGTGCATTTACACCTGATGCCAGAGAGTCTGGACAATAGCATGTATTACTTATGTTTTCTGTCCCCATTTAGTCTCCATGCCATGCAACTACATGTGGAAACACAAACAAAATGAAGGCACTAAAAAAATAATGCATATTTAAAATCCAACCATCTGTTACCTCCCCCATGCACTGCAACCTTGGTCTCTCATTACTTGTTCACAGATAATATCAACTGCACTATAGAAATAAATAGCAAATGTTGCCTTATACACCATGAACATCTTTATAATGACAATACATATTCAGGTTTTCTGGACACCTGTTTGCATATAGCTTGTAAAACTGCCTCTGAAAATATACTTACACATTACAAGCACAACCACCAAATACTACACCATTGCATACTCATCATCTGGTAACATACAGAACGTTAATAGCTTGACAGTTGGACATGGCTAGCTATCCATTTCATGTAGGCCTCCCAACTTCTTCACTCGAACATCCACTGCTGATGTCATCCATTGTAAGTTGCCCTGCAGCTTTGTAAAAGGTCAGACTTTTGCTCTGGAACTTGCATAAAGTACTACATTCTCTAGTCAGTGTAGTTTGATAGGTAGGGGTTCTGTTCTCACTGCAGTCAACTGGTATGTGTTAGTGCACTTGCTTGACATTAGAGACGGCATGTGACAACAGCATGTGGGACACTGATATTACCATATTTTCCTCACCAGACACTGCTGATGTCATCAACTATAAAGTGTCATCTGTCACTCTCCAAGTCTGACTTTTGCTGTTGAACTTGTGTAAAATACAAAGTGTTTTAGTCAGTGTACTTACATAGGTAGGTGTTCTGCTGTCACTGCAGTTAACTGGTGTGCTTGTGTGTGTGTGTGTGTGTGTGTGTGTGTGTGTGTTTGCAGTTACTTGTGAGAGCATTTTATGTCAGCAGGAGGGACACTGCTATTATCATCTTCTACTTACCAGACT
Source organism: Protopterus annectens (assembly GCF_019279795.1). Lineage (NCBI taxonomy): Eukaryota > Metazoa > Chordata > Ceratodontiformes > Protopteridae > Protopterus > Protopterus annectens. Next base: position 738,220,009 of record NC_056746.1, on the reverse strand, counting down.
CTACTGATGCCATCATCTATAGCCGATTTATGGATATGCAGTATTTTTATCAGGGCAGGGTTAGACACTGGCTTGAAGGCCAGGCACAAGTCAACTCATCCTATACAATGCAGATTACAATGACAGGGATTTCAGTCTATCCACATATGTTGTGGCATGGTTTATAGGCGCTGTATTTTCTTGGTGAGAAACCCCTGTGGTCTCTTCAGCTGCTGCTGGTGTCTGGTGAGGTACATGCAAAAGGGAGCATTGTACTCTATTAGTGAACTGATGAGGGTCAAGTACAGTGCTTTTATAACATCCTCAGATCTGGATACAATGGCTTGACTTATGAGGTGCACTATGTAGCCTTTCCATACCACTGTGGAAACTTGGTGGTCAAAGTTCAGGATGCTATCTACCTGTGTTCCCAGGTCTTGCACCACTGAGTTTGAGCATGGGGGATGTTGTCAATGTTGTAATTAGTGCAGAATTCCACTTTGCAGAAGGCTACAATAATGACACATTTTTACATTTCCTTGTAGACCGTATGGCTTTGGCACCAATCATTTGTGTGTGTTAGAGCCCCCCCCCCCATAATATGTTAACATCATTAGTGGACTCAATGATTGCACCCAATATGCAATAATCAGCAAATCTGGTAAGCTAAAGGCTGTATACTTTAGCCTGGACTGCTGAGAAATAGATTCCAAACAGTAAGCGTCCCAGCACAGACCATTGTGTTATGCCACTGGTGGCAACTCTACTGGTAGAGGTTGGTTCACGAACTTTCACAATATGTGCTCTGTCGGTGAACCAACCGGATAACCATCTAATGATGTAAGGGTTAATACCAAGCTGGGAGAGTTTCTCAGTGATACATGAGTGGGGGATTGTGTCAAAACCCTAGGCCAGCTCAAACTAGGCATTATGCATTGTCTTACCTTCATCCAGGCCTATTAGTTAGAATTAATAGGTTGTGACAACATCACAGATTGCCTATAGCATGACTCAGGCATACACCTATCTGACTCGGTTGGATCCACACTTCAACACACCCTCCAGAGGGAATATGTTCCCATAGAAGGGTGTAGATCAACATGAATCCATCTGAGTAGGGGGCTGAGCAGCAGATGATGCATGCATGTATAGACACACCCTGAATATCCTCATCTGTGAGGTAGACCAACATGTAATCATGGACACTAATATCCCATCTGTGTGCAAAAGACATGTGAGTTGTTAATGCTAAATCCATGTCTTTTACATCTGTTAGATGTCCTCAAGAAGGTCATTGAGGGCATGCATGATGACAACACTATTATCCTGTGGAACCTGACTAAGCCAAGGCATTTCATATAAATCCACACTGAGGTATTAATTCAACACTGTAACAAGTACCCATAATCACCTATATCACCAAGGGGGCAGACCAAGGATCACATAGGTGGCATCTAAATATGTTGAAATGTAAGAAGCGACCTATATCTTGAGTCCGGTGATCAGGTCCGTACATCAGGACTGTATGCTAGGCCTTTTTCTGTCCATTGTTTAAGTCACAGACATCAAGAATGACATACACATCCTGTGTCCAAACAGTTGTTTGGAGACTGCAAATTGTGGGCAAGCAATGACTCTAACTGTGATATTAGTATAATACAGACAGTACCAACACATACACACACACACACACACACACACACACACACACACACACAAACACACCAAGATTGCTGCCACAGCCATGACAACACATGAGATGAAACAAAAACATGAGAAGATTTTTTACATTATGAAAACAAATGCACAACCCAATGATAATGTAGAAATCACATCCTTATGAGCAGATCAAGTGGTATATGACCTGTGTACTGGGGGATAGATGGTATGAGGAACATCCATCATCATGTGCCCACAGTGGTGACTATTCCCTTGTTTGTAACACAATTCCTGAGTATGTGCAGGACATCCACATCAAAGGCCATATTACCTCCATAGTTCACAGCCTTCGTCACACAGATGACTGATTACAATGCACCCTTCTTCATGTACCTCCCTACACATCTTCCAGTGATGTGTAACTGAAGTGTACCACCACTGCCACAATGAACTCCCACATAACTTATTGGCTATACCTAGGTATTCGTTTTGTTGCATAAATGTTACTGTCTGATGGTGCAGAACCCCCACTAAGGTGTTATGCCACATGCATGTGTGACACCTGTTCCGGTGATGCACAAAGTATATGCATAGCTCTTTGACAACATTGATAGCATGGTAGACAGTGTGGATTGTGCTATATTTATGCCATGCAGATCAGTCAACTAACCTGGATTTATCATTTCTCATGTCACATACAAGTATGGCAGTGTCTCTCTTAACACCTCCAGCAGATGCTACTGTGTCGGGACAGTGTGCTTGATTACCCTCACAGACTGCTTACATGTCATAATAGTTATACGTGTGTTTGTGCAGAACCATCTATGATCATGCAGTATCACATATGTTATGTCAGAGACATCAGATTACTGGTGGTATTATTCTGATATTGTCTATGATTGTGCATGCTTCAGTTTACTGTTGTCAATGAGCCTGTAACTGAGTACTACTTGGTGGAGACGTCTGCTGACACTATCGTCATATTCAGGCAACACAGTTTGCACAGCTTCACAATATGCACCAAACCCTGACTATATATAACATCCCTCCATTGTTCCTGTCAGGATGCTTATATCACAAAGACATCGTTCTCCATTGTTATGTCACCTTATGTGACAGTCACATAATATACATTTGCATTGTGCAGTCCGTATTGTAGCATGTCAATATGTGATTAGTGTTCTTGCTACAACTGTCTTCCATTTACATACCTTCATCTGCTGTACATTACAATGTTTCACTGGTCCAATTTGCCTGTGTTCATTTATACAATTCATCTGTGTGTCCCTTTTCAATACAACACACTTCCCCTAACTGTTTAGTTTAAATGGCAGTCCATGTACCGTTATGGATCATTTACACAGCTTTTGTACAGAATGCCTGACATGGGATTCCACAATATTCTGCACTGTATACACTGTCCTGTAATGTGTCTGGACCATATACATTGCAATATTATTAACCCTGGTAATCACTGTGGCATTCTGCGCAACCTACAGACCTAGCTTGCCTGTAGGTAAACAGCTCTACATGTCTGCTGCTATCCATGTTGCTGTACATGGTTTCCTGGCTGACAATACTATAGCTAGCACCAAAACCGCAGTTATTTATGTTTAAATGTGGTGTGAGGCATGAATATGTAATAAAAAGAGCTGCACACCACACAAACACATAAACTCCATGTAGGCTTCACCCAAAGTCTATATAGTGTTTCTTGAATCCCCAGGTATGTCTTATAAAAATGGAGAAGGAAAACTGACTGATCAGACTGCTAGTTACCTTGTGCACAGTATCAATGCTAGGGTGGGTAATGGGATCAAATGTCCTAGGCATGGTATTAGGCCATATCCTGATCATTCTTCAATGCATATTGTCATTTAGAAGCAAATACTAGTACTGCATCTGTTATCAAAATGGAGCATTACAGCTCTCCCTCCATGTGTAGTATAAACTGCAGCAACTGCTTGCTGCACTCAGGTTCAGAGGGAATGGGCACTGGATCGGAGGATTGCAGTAAGCACAAAAATTGCTAGCTACACCTCTGATTGTAGGACACAAACAATATTATTACCACAGAAACCGTAAGCATGGCAATTCCACTAGAAAGGTGTTAAAACATGAAAAAGTGATTTTGTTTTAAAATAGTATTTTAGTCAATCAGAATAGAAGGCAATAAATGTGAATACTCCAGTGAGGTACAATAATGTAAAATCCAATATTCTAAGTCCATTTATCAGTTAAAAGCACACTTTATTTAATCAAAACACATATAAAATTAGCGCTTTTGTTTCTACCATAAGAAACTCAGTTTAGTTAATTTTGCGTTTCCATAAATATTAAAATAAATCAGATCATCTGAGTTGTTTTGATTTATATAAGGTCTTCAAGTAAACATTTGTTTTTGAATTTATATTTAACATATATGCTAGATATTCAATTTTTGAGATGTGATGGAATGTTAATTTTATGTTTTTGAAGGTTTTATAAATATTCATGGATATTTATTAATATTTATAAATATTCATAAATATGCATGCAGAGATTTGTTCTCACTGGCTGAAATCATGGGGGGTACTTTTTGTATGTAGTCATCATTAATTGAAGGTAATTAAACATGAACTGCTTTCTTTTAAACTGTTTAAAAAAGTTTCTTATGGAAGATATGAAAGTGCTAATTTTATATGTGTTTTGATTAAATAAAGTATGTTTTTCATGGATAAACAGACTTAGAACACTGGATTTTGCAATTTTTGTACCCCACTGGAGTATTCACATCCTGTTTTCTGGTGTGGTTTTCTTCAGTTTGTGGTTATCTGGCTTACTGGTGGTTTGTTGTTTGTACCCATGGCAGTCAAAGGTGCTGTGAATGCTTCACAAACACTGTTTTCTCCAGATTTTGAATGTTCCTTTGGTGAATTGAAACTGTTTATTCAATAGTCATCACAGAGACTTGACAAATTGGAACAGCACACACCCCTGCAACCTGCTATATTGGAATGCCTCACTGCTGCAGTTACTTTTGCTTCAAGAATTGATTTGTGTTTAGCAGAAACATGAAGGGAAAGTGGGTGGTTTAACAATGGGAAAATGAATATGGTGAGCCAAGGTGTTCTGGTGCATGAAAATGGTGAACTACAGAGACAATCAATGGATTTAAGGACAGCTAACGGAAGACAGGTCAGTAGAAATTATAGCTGTAACAACAGTCACAATACTGTTTTAAATGGGACTAGAAATGTGACTGTTCTAAAGGACTGGCTAAAAACTGCAGTTAGTTTTGAAAATGAGCAAAGACCAACAGTTAGCTTAATTAAAGGCCTCCCAGAGTTGGACTATTTATCACTGAAAATTAAGAAATTGCAGTTGGATAATGTTTATTTTCAGAATGTTTAAAACTAAAAATTGTACCTAAAGGCCTGCGTATGTGGGTTTTCCAACAGGCCTGGTCTCAGACGCTCTGTTTCATAAAGTGATAGGCATGGAATTATTTAGTAGTAAAACACAATAATTGGTTGAGTTATTCTTTAACAGAACAAGTGGCACAAGTAAACAATTATGTGGTAAATGACCGCACTTATAGGGAATACGAGACTGAGTGCACTAGAATTTTTAAAAGCGTTGATGAACAAATTGCTATGTAGTGCTCCTGCAGGTGTAACTGAAGTAGATATGTGTTCCTTCCTACCTGACTCTGGTGACACCCCTTCTTTAGGCCCAACACCCCAAGGTGGCAAGTGATAACAGATTTCGTTCTAGGTGACACTTTAGTTTAAAGGGCAATAGCACAACAATAAACAAATTATTTCAACAGTGCACCAGTTAGCAGTAAGGCAAAGTGAGATATGCATGTAATGAAACCATACATTTGCCCCCTTCCCCAAAACTCAACAGAAAAGATCTTGACATTCAAACATGAACACAAAAGCAATATAAATGAGCAATAAAGCTTTTATAATGCAGCAATACAAACACGAAAAAAATGCAATGTCATTGAGGGAGAAAAAAAGGGTTATAATACAACAGTACAGATATGAAAAAGATGCAATGTCATTGAGCAGTAAGGATTATTGAAGGCAGCAGTACTAACACAAGCAAAATGCAATGTCACTGATCAATAAAGATTTATAATGCAACAATACAAATATGAGAAAATGTAATGTCATTTAGCAATAAAGAGTCTTTAGGGCAACAGTACTAACACCCTCTATCCCCTAGATCAATCTAAACAGACCAACTATGACACACTCTATTGTACCCTGTTCACTGGTCAGTAACTACTTACAGTCCTACTGCCGGCATGATGGGGCCCAAGGTTGGAGCTCATATGGATCCCAGCTATTTGTAATCCACAAAGCATTTGGGGAGGGAATCCACACTCTTATAAAAGTATAAAAATGACGGCCAAAAGCCTCTCACCACTCCGTTGAGAATATCCCAGTGACCAAGCATCCCAGTTCCTCCGACGAGAAAAATAGAAAATCACCCGCCAAAACTCTGGTAGTCATCTATGGCATCTCTGCACTAGGCCCAAGGGAACTCTTTTTCTTGCTGACTCATATGCAGGCGTGGAATTACTGGTTTCAGAGTTCTCTCCTGAATCCACAAAATACCATCATCCAGGATTTCAGTAAGAGACAGACACAAACTGCTACCTCACTTCTCTGTCCCAAAACACTAGAAGAAAAGAAATCCAGTCATGCTGCAAGGCCCTTTTCCCTTCAGCTAGTCTTTCAGTCTTCCCTCCTTCAGCTAGTGTTCCAGTCTCCTCTCTTTCACTTTTGAAATTGTCTTTTATATTCCAGAAAAGGTGCTCCACCTTGTGGTAAAATGGAAAACTGCAGTCTCTTACTTCTACAAAGAAATACAGTGGGAGCTACACTCTCCCCCCACTTGAAAATCTTGGGTCCCCCTAAGTCAAAGGTAGATTAGGAGCAAAATATTTACAAGCACTAATGCACCATCAGCTGAATAATATTTTTGCATACCTCCCACCAAGGGCGATCAACATTATGCTTAACTTGGACTGGGGTGTCACCAATGAAGCAGGAGGCATAGGTGTCATGGGCGCAGACTCTCCAATGAGCTGTGGTCACAGGTTCCTGTGTACTATGTCCCAAACTGTCATACGTAAGTCTGCCTTTTATATTCCTGAAAAGGAGCTCCACCTTGTGGTAAAATGGAAAACTGCAGTCTATTACTTCTACAATGAAATCAATGAAATACAGTGGGAGCTACAGATATTATTAAGAACAGGAATGTGGAAAAGCTCTTAAGGGACCAAAGGCCTCTGTAGAAAATAAGGTGCACCCCCCACCCCTAGTTGCTCAACAGTGAGGGAGTAAACTTGGCAAAAACAATATGGTGTACCCCAAACACATGTTCTGCACACAAGTGTCCCTGCTGGTAATATACATACTTTTAGTGAAGGTAATAAAGGTGAAGAATGAATTTTTAGGGGAAGAACCCCCCATCAGATGTTTGGAACATTTGAGGAACAAACAGCAGGGCCAGACCTTTGGGCTGACACATTATGCCCAGGTAGGAAGACCCCATAGGAGGGGAGGATTCAATTGAAGAACAGGGAACTTGAGACAAGGATTCCAGAACAGGTTTTAAGTGAGGAACAGTTTTCACAGAATGAAGTTTTCAGCTGCCACCTGTGGAAATTGTATGCAATTCTGGGAGTGATTTTAAAGTATGTAATTACTCATCTTTATGTTTAGACTGCATTGCTTGTGACTTGTTTGCTAAGGGTTTGACCTTTGTCCCATCTTCACTAGTAGATTTGGTCAATCTATTGACTGAAGCCTTTTGTTAGGAAGTTGAATTTTAAAATGCTGTCTCACAATATTGATATGGTAAGGGATCCTTTGCATATTTCCAATACCTGACACCCACCTTTACATGGCTCTCTAAAATTGTTTTGGAAGATGTGTGAAATTGATTTCTGTAATATGAATCTGAGTAGGAAACACTGGGTAGATAATTTAAGTCAGGAAGAAAGAAGGCAGATGAATAATCTGACCAGTAACGCCACTGTTGGGTTTATGAAACCTGACAACAGTGGTGGGCTGGTAGTTATGAATTGGTCAGACTATGTATGTAAAATGAAATAAAATTTTTCTGGAAAATCCTATGAATATAGCTCCCTGAACCAACTAACTGGAGCCTACAAGGCTATGAGATCAGCCTTGAAAGCTCTTTTATTGAGGACAGCATCTCAATTTCTGAGTATAATTATTTGTCTGTACCCCACCATATTACCCCATGACTTTTGGTTTACCTAAATTGCACAAGAATGTAGATCAACCCCCGATGCACCCCAGTTGATGCAAGGGGCTCTATCACTCATCCCTTAGACAAGTTAATTGACATTAAATGTAAGCAATTAGTCTCAGAGGAGCCAAGTATTTGTAGGGACCCTTGGGATTTTTTTGAATAAGTTGAATGACATTGAGTTTAAAGAAGAGTATGGATTTATCACGGTTGATTCAAGGGACCTGTACTCAGTCATTCCATATAATGTTGGTTTGGAATGGTTTTGTGAGTATTTAGTTGATAAGGCGGTGCTGCAAATCAAAATTAATTTTTGGAACATCTTTTGGAAATGGTATTAAAAAAGAACTTTATTGCTTTTGAGAAGGAATATTTTTTGCAGAGAGAAGTGCGGGTTACTCGAGTGAAGCTTGACTTGCAGATATGCAGCAGTCCCATCAGGGCAGGGTCTGAGAATGCTTTGTATGGCAGACAGAGGCCACCTCTGAGGAATCTGTAGGAGACTGACTCCTCAGAGATGACCTCTGTCTGGCATACAAAACAATCTCAAACCCCACTTTATGGGACTGCTCCATATCCACAAATCAAGTTCCACTTGAGTAACCTACACACAAGACCTCAACCTGGTCTGTGACATCAATGGGACTTGTTGGCAGGACAGATTTGTGTCACAGAGACTCCCCCTTTGGTAGAATAGACTCCCTCTCCTCATAAAGCAGAGTACCTCATTAAACTTTTTTAAGCACAACCTGGATAACTGGATGGGGAACAGAAAATACACCCCTGGGATTCCACCTATGTCTCTGCTGGACAGTGGCATAGGGTGCTGACTTGTTGGAACATGGGCTAAATTCTTGGCTATGCTTGTAAGGACCTCAGGGCCAATAGCCTAGTAACTTCCCATAATCCTATAATTCTATGGGTGCAGCATGTGGTGGAGTTTATGCCAACATTGTTATGCTGCAATGGGAGCATTTGTTTTTGTTTAATTCTGCCTTTTGCCAATATTGCCAACTGTATACACAGTTTTTGGATGACTTGTTTATTTTATGGAAGGGTCCCAGATTATAGATTGAGGAGTTTTTGGTTTACTTGAACAGTACCACACAGTTTTTGAAATGTTCCCACTGTGTATCCACATTACTTCTACAATGAAATCAATGAAATACAGTGGGAGCTACAGATATTATTAAGAACAGGAATGTGGAAAAGCTCTTAAGGGACCAAAGGCCTCTGTAGAAAATAAGGTGCACCCCCCACCCCTAGTTGCTCAACAGTGAGGGAGTAAACTTGGCAAAAACAATATGGTGTACCCCAAACACATGTTCTGCACACAAGTGTCCCTGCTGGTAATATACATACTTTTAGTGAAGGTAATAAAGGTGAAGAATGAATTTTTAGGGGAAGAACCCCCCATCAGATGTTTGGAACATTTGAGGAACAAACAGCAGGGCCAGACCTTTGGGCTGACACATTATGCCCAGGTAGGAAGACCCCATAGGAGGGATGATTCAATTGAAGAACAGGGAACTTGAGACAAGGATTCCAGAACAGGTTTTAAGTGAGGAACAGTTTTCACAGAATGAAGTTTTCAGCTGCCACCTGTGGAAATTGTATGCAATTCTGGGAGTGATTTTAAAGTATGTAATTACTCATCTTTATGTTTAGACTGCATTGCTTGTGACTTGTTTGCTAAGGGTTTGACCTTTGTCCCATCTTCACTAGTAGATTTGGTCAATCTATTGACTGAAGCCTTTTGTTAGGAAGTTGAATTTTAAAATGCTGTCTCACAATATTGATATGGTAAGGGATCCTTTGCATATTTCCAATACCTGACACCCACCTTTACATGGCTCTCTAAAATTGTTTTGGAAGATGTGTGAAATTGATTTCTGTAATATGAATCTGAGTAGGAAACACTGGGTAGATAATTTAAGTCAGGAAGAAAGAAGGCAGATGAATAATCTGACCAGTAACGCCACTGTTGGGTTTATGAAACCTGACAACAGTGGTGGGCTGGTAGTTATGAATTGGTCAGACTATGTATGTAAAATGAAATAAAATTTTTCTGGAAAATCCTATGAATATAGCTCCCTGAACCAACTAACTGGAGCCTACAAGGCTATGAGATCAGCCTTGAAAGCTCTTTTTATTGAGGACAGCATCTCAATTTCTGAGTATAATTATTTGTCTGTACCCCACCATATTACCCCCATGACTTTTGGTTTACCTAAATTGCACAAGAATGTAGATCAACCCCCGATGCACCCCAGTTGATTCAAGGGGCTCTATCACTCATCCCTTAGACAAGTTAATTGACATTAAATGTAAGCAATTAGTCTCAGAGGAGCCAAGTATTTGTAGGGACCCTTGGGATTTTTTTGAATAAGTTGAATGACATTGAGTTTAAAGAAGAGTATGGATTTATCACGGTTGATTCAAGGGACCTGTACTCAGTCATTCCATATAATGTTGGTTTGGAATGGTTTTGTGAGTATTTAGTTGATAAGGCGGTGCTGCAAATCAAAATTAATTTTTGGAACATCTTTTGGAAATGGTATTAAAAAAGAACTTTATTGCTTTTGAGAAGGAATATTTTTTGCAGAGAGAAGTGCGGGTTACTCGAGTGAAGCTTGACTTGCAGATATGCAGCAGTCCCATCAGGGCAGGGTCTGAGAATGCTTTGTATGGCAGACAGAGGCCACCTCTGAGGAATCTGTAGGAGACTGACTCCTCAGAGATGACCTCTGTCTGGCATACAAAACAATCTCAAACCCCACTTTTATGGGACTGCTCCATATCCACAAATCAAGTTCCACTTGAGTAACCTACACACAAGACCTCAACCTGGTCTGTGACATCAATGGGACTTGTTGGCAGGACAGATTTGTGTCACAGAGACTCCCCCTTTGGTAGAATAGACTCCCTCTCCTCATAAAGCAGAGTACCTCATTAAACTTTTTTAAGCACAACCTGGATAACTGGATGGGGAACAGAAAATACACCCCTGGGATTCCACCTATGTCTCTGCTGGACAGTGGCATAGGGTGCTGACTTGTTGGAACATGGGCTAAATTCTTGGCTATGCTTGTAAGGACCTCAGGGCCAATAGCCTAGTAACTTCCCATAATCCTATAATTCTATGGGTGCAGCATGTGGTGGAGTTTATGCCAACATTGTTATGCTGCAATGGGAGCATTTGTTTTTGTTTAATTCTGCCTTTTGCCAATATTGCCAACTGTATACACAGTTTTTGGATGACTTGTTTATTTTATGGAAGGGTCCCAGATTATAGATTGAGGAGTTTTTGGTTTACTTGAACAGTACCACACAGTTTTTGAAATGTTCCCACTGTGTGGATGAGCAATAAATCTCCTTTTTAGATATAAACGTGAGTAAAGACAAGACAAATGGGAGATTTGTCACTAGAATTTTCGAAAAGAGATGTACTCTAATGTTTTTTTACACTTTTCAAGTACCCACCCATTCAAGCAGAAGTGAGCAGTTATGAAAGGGCAATTTGTGAGGGCAGCAGGAATAGTGTCGACATTCAAGTTATTTTTAGAAGAATATAAGACATTGAAAGATATGTTTTTAAAGGGAGGTTACCCATACTTATTTGTTTATGAGATTATCTTGGAAGTTATAAAAGAGAAAGTGGTGAACCCATCTTTAAAGGATGGAAGGGTTTTCGGTTGGCAGCGGAAGTTGATAGGAATGAAACAAGTGATGCAAGTATTGAAGCTGGTACTGAGCTTCTAAGTGTTAAATCTGTAAATCAGAACAACTATTCATGCTCCTTTATTACCACATTTGGGACTAACAGTAAACATATTAGGCATATTATATAGAAAATTGAAAAATTTGACAGTATGAAAAAGAAACGAGAGACCTTATATGTGCTGGACTTGTAATTCTGTATCGCAGGGGTAGAAATCTGAAGGACTTGTTTCAAAGAGTGGTTATGTATAAAGGGGAGGGTATATGAAGAAATGTGGGTGCTGCCTATATTGTCACTATGTTGCAGAGATTGTTGAGACAGTGATTAATGGTTTTAAATTTAAACCAGTGGAAGACTTTTACTGTTATTCAGAGTGAGTGGTATATTGCAACCCAATGTATTTTATGTGCAGGTTTTTATATTGGTAGAATGGAGAGGAAATTAATAAATCGTATTTAAAATCATCTTAGAGCAATCAGAAAAAATGATGGTATCAATGCCCTTGCTAAGCTCTGTATGGATTTTCATGGGCATTATTTTAAGTTCTTTGTGCTGGACTTAGTGAAAGTTGGTAAAAGGGGCTGAGCATGGTCATTACATCTAGACAGGAAAGAATTGACCTGGCAACTGCGTTTAAGGGATAACATTTGGCCAGGTGTCAATGACTGTATTTTTAACAACAGTATTCTTAGGCTGAAGGCACTGGAAAGATGATCTGATTCATTTTAATATTTATGGAAACGTAAAATTAAACTAAACTGAGTTGTTTTGAATATGGTCTTAAAGTAAAGCACTTGTTTTGTATTTATATTTAACATATATGCTATATATTCAATTTTTGAGATATGCTGGAATGTTAATGTTATGTTTTTAAAGGTTTTATAAATATTCATAGATAGTTATTAATATTTATAAATATTCATAAATATGCATACATAGATTTGTTCTCAATGACTGAATCATGGGGAGTGTGCTTTTTGTATGGTCATCACTAATTGAAGGTATTTAAACATGAACTGCTTTTTTTTTAAATGTCTTTTAAACTGTCTAAAGAAGTTTCTTATGGTAGAAATGAAACCACTAATTTTGTATGTGTTTTTATTATAAAGTATGGTTTTTATGGCTAAATGAACTTAGAATATTGAATTTTACATTTTTTACTCCCCACTGGAGTATTCACATTTCCTGCCTTCTGGTCTGGTTTTCTTCAGATTGTGGTTTTCTGGCTTACTGGTGGTTTATTTTAGTCAATGCCCCAACTCTGCCTAAATGTCTTATTTTCAGATCAAATTTTCAGCAAACCATCTAATGAACCAACATCACTTAAACCATGAAACTTAATCAATGTAACTCATATTCAAAATGCAATTTGTGAAAGGAATAGCGGAACTTCACTTAAAAAATGAAATGACAAACAACAGTTGGACAGATGTCTCTGAAATGACTACCCTGAAAATTTCAAATAAAAAATTCCAAGTAGTTAAAAAGTTATATTCCTGCACAATTAGTTAGTTCAATGAGTAATGCATTTATTAAACACAGTTTTCAACAAATACATATAACTATCAAAATATACCAATTTTGAGCTCATATTTTCTACATACCATCATCACCGATAATTGTATGTCACTTGTATATCAAACTGATTTGAACAGATGCTTGTGCTGAAAATGTATTTGTGAGGTTTTCTTGTGTTAAAATGTATCAACAGTTTACCCTGCTGGAAGGAAAAGAGATGTACATGCATTATTGCAGCTGTTTAATATACAGGAAGTGAAGTGATTAATCTTAATTCACCTGACTTTGCAAAACATTCTTGAAATTAAATTACCTTATGGGTTAAGCCATAAAGGTATTATCCCACAGTTTTGAATGGAGCCAGAGATGCAATTTCTGTACTAGAGAATAGTTGGTAGCTCCTGTAGGAAGACTGAAATGGTTTTATGACTTCTAGGAGATCTGAGCAAAGCTCTATCTGTGTGTATGGCAACACATAGATGCTAAAATACTGTCATCTTCTAGTGTTGGTGATAGCATGGGAAACAGATTCAGATGACCAGGTGTATGTGTGATGTCATTTTGTAAGCCAGAAATAATATTTAGATATTAGTAGGAGTTTGCCCTCAGCATTCTGTATTCTGTCTTGGATCTGACAACAAGGACCACTCACCCACATTATCTTGCCTTGCTGTAGTAAGTAACTTAACTAGGGAACAGTAATTCTTTTAGATTAGTCAGGAAAATATAGTTCAATTAGAAGTACTGTTTTTCTATAACTGTGTGAAACTTTCCATCGGTGTTATTTTTAATATTCCCTGAGGCTGAAACTCAGGTGTTTATTGTAAATAAATATTTAGTATTTTCATGTTTTTTATTATTATTAAATATATTTAAACTTTTCATTGTGGCTGGTCCTTTTTAGGACATATTTAAGTTTTGAGAGTATTTGTATATATTTATTTAGTGATAATTCTGGCCACTCCTGAATACCTGGCTGCTGGGTCAACATTACCATTTGTATTAATATTAACTTCACTCAGTATAATTGAATAGCCTTTTAAAAGCCTTATAGTAACTGACTTGTGGCAGTGAGTCTACCTTATAGTCTGGGCAAAGTTGGTAGAGCAGGTAATCTGTGCCAGCCTTTCCTAGGTGTGTGTGTGTGTGTGTGTGTGTGTGTGTAAAGTAAATCTCACACAGTGTGTGTGTGTGTGTGTGTGTGTGTGTGTGTGTGTGTGTGTGTGTGTGTGTGTGTGTGTGTGTGTGTGTGTGTGTGTGTCAGCTGCTTGGGGCAGGGACATGAAGCACTTGTTTTACAGAGAGGGCGGTGGGGGACTTGGCTTTGGTAACTGTTTGATGACTTAACTCTGAAGCAGTGCCAGTGGGGAGTCTTACTGGGTAGCTGGAAAGAGACAGATAGAGAAATCCAGACCCCGGGCTGACTGTGTTCCTTGTGTGCTCTTAAGGGAAATTGTGCTTGATGCAGAGAGGTCTGCATCTGGAAATACTGAGTGTATCCATTTGTATTCCAAGTAAACATCCCTCTCCAGTGTCCGTGGTAAGGATTCAGCCTCCTTGATTACTGGCCCAGCATGGCAACATCACAGTATGCATTGTCTTTCACTTATAAATATACAAACTCTTAGGAGAAGCATTATAGGGGAAATATTGGACTTGTTTTTAACTCCATGCCTGCCTACATAGCATAACTAAGGCTAACTGCTTCTCCTTGTAGTTGGGACCCTCTGAGTTGGCAAACATGGGAGAGCATACTTCAGTATTGTACATACAGAATAATGCATCTCTCAGCAGCATAATAGTGCTTAGTGATTTGTATAGGAGTGATATTCAAACAATGCAGGAGAATATAAGGCAATCCCTAGAAAGAACACAGGTTAAGCAGAAGAGTGAAAATGTATAAAAAAAACATGAACTCATGAGGGACATAAATTATGCTATATGCTACAAATCCCTCTGTCTTTTTTACAAGGCCTTACTGTTCAGCTGTAAAGGGAGGGAATCCAGAAACAAACATTGTTATAAATTAAGCCTGTAGGCCTAAAAAACAGTACTGGACAGCACAGTGGTGCAGCGGTAGTGTTGTTACCTCACAGCAAGAGTTTCTCTGGTTTGATTCTTTGATGGGGTGCCTTCTGTGTGGAGTCTGCATGTCCTCCCTGTGTTTGTGTGGGTTTCCTCCTGGTACTCCAGTTTCCTCCCATGTTACAAAGATGTGCGTCCTGAGCATTTCTCCCTATCTTCGCGAAAAATTGGCTTCTTTCCAAGTCAGACTTTCTCGGTAAACAAATGATAAATAAATAAATAAATAAACTTCATAGTTAAGGGAAGATGTTTACAGAGAAAGAGAGTAGTGATGGTGTCCTAATACTTAAAAGTGTAACTTGGCTGTCATTTGAACTCTGAAATGAGTCCAACTATCCAGTCACATTTTCAGCATCTAGTTAACTCCAACATTCCTTCTAATGAAAACATGCACCACTACCCACTGTTTCTGTTCTAGTAAGTTAGAGAAGGCAGATTTAAAAGTTGCTCCAAAAACAAAAAGAGGATTTAAAAATGTGTTACTCAGCTGCAGTCCAATAATATTCTGAGTATGTCAATGTTCTGTGAGCAGAGCAGGCTCAAAACAAAGAAAGAAAGATATTCATAAAAGCATCAGAATATGTTTCATTATAAAATGGCAGTGCGTAAGTAGACAGAAAATCATACACTGTTTTCTGGTAGGGTGCCCAGAGGCATATCTTCCACCTTCAACTATAGTCGAAAGAGTGGCAAGACTCCTCTAGTTTGGCCCTACCACAGCTGGTACTGATTGATGGTGGTGGTGGTGGCAGTACAGAATGGGTGTTAGAACCAACAACCATGGCAGGACCCACCAACTTATGACATCTGTTGGCGGAGTCATGCTGCTGGAGACAAGCAGAAGAGGAAGATATGGTTCAGGTGCAACATATCCACCAGACACAGATTATCTAGGTAAGAGGATGAGGGTATGTGTGAGCCCTCCAGTGCATCTGAATCTAGAAGAGAAAAAGGGCTAGAACTAATGTTTGCATATGTTTAGAGTATTGTATGCCACAGCACCCTAGCCTGCCTCATATTAGTCAGACAAACTGATAGCTGTAGCTGAAGATCTCTCAAAGCACTGGTTGCAATCCGGATATCCCCAGCAACCCCCACCCCCCTTGTCTGTGCTATCCTCAGTGTTCTGGCTCTGAAGTCATGTCCTCTAGATGACATGTATGCTAGAGATACTTCACCAACTTTGCCCTGATGACTCTTGCTAGTCTGATCTACTACTACTACTACGTTACTGCTGCTGCTACTACTACTACTAGTACTAATACTACTAATATTACTACTGCTACTACTGCTACTACTACTATTACTACCACTACTTGTACTGATACTACTACTATTATTACTATGCTACTACTACTACTGGTACTAATACTACTAATATTACTGCTGATACTAGTACTACTACTGCTACTACTACTATTACTACCACTACTAGTACTGATACTACTACTATTATTACTATGCTACTACTACTACTAGTACTAATACTACTAATATTACTACTGCTACTAGTACTACTACTGCTACTACTACTATTACTACCACTACTAGTACTGATACTACTACTATTATTACTATGCTACTACTACTACTAGTTCAAAAGATTCAAAGTAAAGTTTATTGTCATTTAGGACTACACATGTAAACATAAACAAAATTATGAGAATCAGCTCCCCATGACAGTACAGAAGAAGCACAGGATACATCAAATACAACATTAAGACATATCAAGTAAAGGAATTAGAGACTAATGACTGTGCCTCGCGAACATAAGAAAAAAGCTAATACTACTGATAATGTTAATACTAATACTACTACTCCCACTACTTCTAGTAGTACTAATACTACTACTACTTCTGCTGCTACTGATATGTCATCCATTTGGTGCGCTGCAGGCCTCCTCAAGGGCCTTAGTACTCACCAATTGTACCTGCTCAAACAAAGTGATGGGAACCAAAGAAGCAAAAGCAGCAGTGGAGTGGAGAATGAAATGGCACAAAAGATGCTAGAAGAGTGAAAATGTACAAGAAAGGTAGTATACTGAGGTGATAGGACAGAAGGGGTGCTAGGACAGGAGTAGGTGGATTTGGAGGAACAGAGCAGAAGAAAAGAAAACACAAAGAGGTGAAAATGAATATATGAAAAAAGAAATAGAACCTAGAAGCTCTGTATAAACAGGGAGAAAAGAGCATACAGCATAACAAACTCTAGTCATTTAGAATATACCAAAGAACAGCTGAGTTTAGCAGTACAAACCAGGCAATAAAAGCACCAAATTATATCAGAAAAACAGTCTGACAGCACAGAGGGATTAGCACTCTGAGCTGCTAATAAACTGCTTTCTGTAATCGAGTACAGGGTTTGTTTCCTTCCACCTCCATTTACCTACTGTGTGACTCTGAGCATGTCATTTAACCATACAGTGCTTCCAGGTTGCCCCTGAAAAGGGACACTTGAGTCAACTGGGCTTACCTGGTTAACAAATAAATAAAAATAAATCATAAACAATGTCATATCCATTATATATAAACAAGTATTGTAGGTTATGTCGAGTCATATCCTTCCAGACAAGAGGACATTAGCACTACATGAAATACTAAATAACAAGAACATTGCATGAATGGACAAGCCTCCATCTACACATATGTGCATTTGTGTTGTAACAACAGTATGTCATGCATGTATGATAGTGTGTGTGGACAGATCCTCTCAACAAAGAACTCATATGTGTCATAACTGTTCTGTTTTTTGTCAGGAAAGCACTCATATATAGTCTCACTTAAGCATTACTAATCTGTGGATGCAAAAAAGAACAGTTGTATGTATCAAGGAAGAATGATACAAGATCCCTGTGTACCTGGCTAGTGATTTTCTAATGTTCTCCAAGACGTATCATGGGGCTTTCTGTACTGTAGTTCTTACCTAGCTGAACATACTCATGTATCGCTAACAGCTGGTATGTCACTATACATTCATGATCTAGCAAACATATCTTTAAAATTGTTAATGATAAAAATGACCTACGGTAGTTACATCATTACGAGTGTCTGCACTAGTTTCATTCAGCAAAACTGACATATGCAGTCTTGCAGGATGTGAGTTTGTAATGCTATGCACAAGTTTTGTCAAGAAGGTTGTGATCTGTTCACAATAAGATGTGCCATAAGTGTCATTATACAGTGAAAGGTAGCTAATATTCAAAACCATCCAAGCTGATTGGATGCCCTAATGATCAGACCACATCAGTCATTGATAAATCCTGCATTATTAAAATACAGCCTAATTATAAGGTGCAAAATGATATTATCACAAGCACACTGGAGAGTTACAAGGGCATCACACGAAAAGGAGCTTGACAAATACTCCAGTGACAATGAAATGCTTACATGGATTATGTTGTCTTGGACACTGGAATGCTGCACAGTCTGTGAGTGAAGTAGAGAATATGGGACTTACAGATCAGTGATTAGTTTGTAGTAAGTACATAAAGGTGACAGGCTGACTGTGCATGAGACAGCAGTAGTCTAGGATACAGGGTTGGTTGTATGTGAACTACAGTAAAGTGTTGCACAATGTAATACAATGTGAGAAGGATACATGGCAGCATGCAAACAATGAAAAGTGGAAGACAAAAGGTGGGCACATGTTCACACATGCCTGAAAGCCAGTTTTCTAGTTTCAGCACTCAAATCTGTTTCTTTGATCTCAGCACTTGTTCAGAAAAAAAAAAAAAAAAAAAAAAAAAATTTTCATCTGCTTTTACTGTACTTGTGTTTTTACCTACTTCTTTTTACTTTTGCATCATCTTAAAATACTCAATTGTATTTATTACTGCTTGGTGTAACTCATTCTAAGCCTTTTGGTTTAAACACTTGGGCTTCGGACCAGTTAGCTGTTTTGCACTGAGAGGGTTTGTGGTCTGCACTGTTGTGGCAGAACAGGTAGCTTACATCCTTCTAGGTTGAAAACTGCTGATTGAGGGCTCAGTGTCTGTTATTCTAAAAGTGTATTAATTCTGGTTTAAGCACTTGGGCTTTCAAGCCAGTTATTTTACATTAAGAGGGTTCGTGGTCTGCACTCTTGTGGGAGGAGAGGCTGGACTCTGCCCTTCTGAGCTGGGAATTTCTGGTTAAAGGCTTATAGTGCATGCATATCTGAACTGTTTCTTACTGAAGTTGGTGCCTTGTTTGCTGTGGCATAGACTGGATTCGGGCCTGCTGGATCTAGCTTTGTTTGTGTAACTTGAGCACTAATCCAGACATTCTCTAAAGTATTCAATGGTATTTATTACTGCTTGGTTGTAACTTGATTAAAGTGTAGCTATCATTCAAGTCTTTTGGATTAAGCACTTGGGCTTCAGACCAGTTGTTTTACATTAGGAAGGTTTGTGGCAAGCACTGTGGTGGCAGGACAGGTAGCTTTCATCCTTCTAAGTTGGGAACTGCTGATTGAGAGCCCAGTGTCCAAGTGTTTTAGTTCTGGTTTAGGCACTTGGGTTTCAGGCCAGTTATTTTACATTAAGAAGGTTCATGGTCTGCACTCTTGTGGGAGAAGAGGCTGGACTCTGCCCTTCTGAGCTGGGAATTTCTGGTTAGAGGTTTATAGTGCCTGAATATTTGAACTGTATCTTACTGAAATTGGTTCACCTTGTTTGCTCTAGCATAGACTAGATCCAGGCCTGCTGAATCTAGCTTTGTTTATATGCTTGTTGTTTGTTTGCTTGTTATTTCCCTGGAAGCTAATTCCACCTAATACGCAACTTCTCAGCGCTTCTGTGGATCACTAGTGATATCTGCATTGCTTACTGTACTTATTTCCTTGTTTCACTTGAAAGAAAGTTACTGTTTGTCGTTTTTGTATTTAGTTACTTGTAACACATTGCACTCAAGTTACCTGGCACTTGCTCACTAAAGCAATTATATAAGTCAGCACTAAAAATTAAAAGCACTACACCCTCACTCCCCACTGGCCCTTGTTTTCAATTAAGGAATTCCCAATATTATTCTAGCATGTCCAAAGGTCAGTTGTCAATCTTCTCTCCGGTCCAGCTGGTGAATCTGGGAATCTTGAGGCAATGTTATAACTGCCTCATGTACACAGACAACCCTCTCCTCCTCCCACATAACACAAATACTTGCGAGAGATGCAGCTATTTAGCCAAACTGGAGGCTGAGCTCTCTCAACTCAGGACTGGCAAGACCAGACAGGAGGAGAAGGCAACTACACACACCACAAAACCAGCCTCACATAATGCTACCACTCCACTGAATCAAACACATAAACACACAAAGACATACTCGGAGGCTCTGAGTAAAAATTTACCTAAACAGCAGAGGTCTCCAAAGCAGACACCCAAACAACTGCTACCTCAAGACACCCCACAAGCAACACATAAACCACAAAAGCAGTGTGCAAAGCAGTCACAGCCCTTAAGGCCAAATACAACACCAAACATACTTGTCATAGGTGACTCCATAGTCAGACACACTGACGTCCCACTCACCAGGCTGAACAAGGAGAGGGTCACAGTAAGATGCCTATCGGGCGCTAGAATCCGCCACATAACACAAGCACTCGGGTCACTCCATGGCAAGTACAAATATGACACAGTCATTGTCCATGCTGGTGTGAACGACCTGAGACGTACCTCCCTGGACTACATGAAAAGAGACATAGAGGAGCTCTCTGATTATGTAGCCCAGGCAGGTATGACCCTAACCCTGAGCAGTATCCTTCCTTCACCAAGAATGATGCCACAATATAGAGACAAGATGATCAGCTTTAACAATTGGCTTAATGTCTGGTGTCATTCAAAGGGGATCCAGTGTCTGTCTGCCTGGGATGACATGCTTGACAAGCCACGCTGCTTCAAGGGACGGCTTGCACCTGTCACCCTGGGATTCGGATATTGGCTAAGGCTCTTGCCACCCCCATAGTGCCTTTTTAGGCAAGGCTCAAATTCTAAACCTACCACCCTAGAAAACAAAATGGGAAGAAACTGAGGGTAATGCTGCTCAATGCCAGAAGTCTAAATCTCAAAATGCACGCACTCGAGGCCCTTCTCAGTATGGAGAACATCGATGTCTGTGCTGTAACTGAAACCTGGTTCAAGGCTCCTGAGAGCACCCCGGCACTATTAGGTTTTACCTCATATCATGCGTTCCGCCCCAAAACCCGGATCACACCACAAAAGGAGGGGTGTATCCATATTCATAAAGGATACCCACACCTCCAGGTTGGTGGCAACGCATAAGCTTCGGAAACCATCCAGGTGCAACTAACCATAGGCAAAACTGCTCTACAAATTGTAGCATGCTACAGGCCACCCTCTCAAACTCAGGAACCCCACACAGCCTTCCTGAAGACACTGGAGGGTATAAATGTATCTCCAAACACCATCATATTGGGTGACTTCAACTACCCGAATATAGACTGGGAACATTACTCAAGCCCTAACTTTCTAGCCCAACGGTTCCTGGAGTTCATAAATTCAAATGCCATGGAACAGCTAGTCACTGTTCCCACGAGAGGAGAAAATATACTAGATTTCATTGTCACAAACATGGGGACAAAATGCTCCACACCGGAAGTATATCCCTCATTGGTGAGATCTGATCATAAACTAATCTCACTGGAAATCCACATCCCGCCCCACCCCAAACAAAAGACCATAGTGAAGAACTTCTCTAAAGCAAACTTCACACTACTCAAGACTGGTGTGGTATCCTTCAAGGCCCCTGAGCCAGTGGAAACCACAACCCAAGCTGCGGAAGCCCTTACAAATGCCTTCTATGAACACCTCCAGGACTGCATGGATCAGGCAATCCCAAATAAAACCAAGACTCTTTCCACAAAGGGCAAACGTCCAGTCTGGTGGACCCCAGCCATTAACAAACTTTACAATAAGAGGAGAAAGCTATTACATGATAGAACAAAATCCATAAAAGGGAAGTCACCCCTGATCATTATTAGTAAAAAAATACGAGCACTCATAAAATCAACTAGGCCAATTTTGAGAGAAAAATTGCCATGGATTCAAAGGACAATCATAAGGCCTTTTTCAGCTATGTTAGGAACCTGGGTGGAAACTCCCAGATATGCTCAGAATTAGTCCAAAATGATACAAAAATCACTGAACCCACAGACATTGCCAACATACTGGCAGACAGGTTCAGTGCAAACTTCACCCCTCTCCCCTAAAGGAGAGATAACTATCCCAGCCGAGTGTAGCCTCCCGGACATCTCAAATGCGCAGGTGAAAGCTGCTCTCTCTAAAGCTAAAAACACAGCATCAATGGGACCGGATGGTGTCCCCGGCTGTGTGCTACACGAGCTAAATGAGGAATTAAACCCGCACATAAGACAGCTGTTTAATCTCAGCCTTACCACAGGATACGTGCCCAAGGAGTGGCGTACGGCAACTGTTGTCCCACTCCACAAAGGCGGCGCCTCTACGGACCCTGGTAATTACCGCCCCATAAGCTTAACAAGTCTAGTCTGCAAAGCTATGGAGAGGATCATAATGGAGCTCATAAACAAAGATATAGGGGACTTGCAGACATTGGACCCGACCCAGTTTGGCTTTGTCAAGGGAAGATCATGCCTTTTGAACTTGGTCGACTTCTTCGAAACAGTCACCAAGGCCATTGATGAGGGAAAGGCAGTCCATACAGCCTACCTTGACCTTGCAAAGGCTTTCGACACAATACCCCACTCGGGTATTGTAGAAAAACTTACCAGCTTAAATGTAAACCCATATGTCACAAGATGGGTTGCAAACTGGCTTAAGGACAGAACCCACAGGGTTAGAGTTGCTGGCGCTGTGTCAGACTCCAAGCCGGTCACAAGTGGTGTCCCTCAGGGCTCGGTCCTTGGCCCCCTATTGTTTGGCATCTACTTCTCAGAAGTACAGGCCAACATAGGAGGACTTTGGCTGACAAAGTTTGCAGACGACTGCAAACTGGGCGCCATAGTGGAAAGTGCATCAGACACGGATATCCTTTAGAAGGGACTCACGGAAACAGATAGCTGGTGCCAGAGCCATGGCCCGAAGTTAAACGCCAAAAAATGTATAGTCATACCCTTCGGGAAAAACAAGGTAACCCCAAGCTACCATATAGGTGGCAATCCACTAAGCACAGAAGAGGTTATCAGGGACCTGGGGACCCAGGTTGACAGTGGCCTTTCTTTTGACACTCACATTGCTAAAGTGGTTAGAAAGACCTTCTACATTGCCCACCTGATCATGAAGGGATTCACATCCAGATCTAGTGAGGTTATTGTTCCCCTGTACTCTTCACTTATCAGACCAATGATCGAGTACAATGCCCCATTCGGGATGTATCTCACCCGACATCTGCAGCAATTGGAGAGACCCCAAAAGTTCCTCACCAAAAGGATAAAGGGACTCCAAAATCTGTCATATGCTGCCAGATTGAAGAAGCTCCAGCTCTATTCAGTCGCATACCGTCTGCTCAGAGGTGACATGTGCCTGACATACAAGGCCATGTCCAACCCGGAATTAATGGACATGCTCCACCTCAAAAATCCAAATCCACCAAAACCACTAGAGCAAGCAACTTAAACCTTAGCACGGATATAAATAGGATGTGCTGGAGGGATAGATTTATCACTCAGAGACTCCCTATGCTGTGGAATAAAATCCCGGTCCATGTGAGGCAGAGCACCTCGCTGACTCTGTTCAAGAGAAATCTAGACCTGTGGATGGGAGATCGTAGGTTTACCCCGGGAATCATCTCTGTGTCACTGCTGGACAGAGGCACAACAAACTAATGGGCACAGTATTTTTTCATATAAGGGGTGGCGTAAGCCACAAAAATTTGGGCTAGGCTTATAAATGCCTTAGGGCAGATAGCCTAGTATAAACCTATGAACCTATGAACCTATGAACCTAAGAGGGAGCAGCTGTATAACTGCCTATTCAAGAACCAGCTATGTAAGGTGAGTAAAGGTGATCTTTGCGATCTTTGCAGGGATCTTTGCTAAAAGAGATGACAGGGAAATACTGTCTAAGTGAAGGATCAGCATTAATATTTATCAGGAAATTATGTATGATTATTCATCCCTGATTTGGCACCTATGTCTCTAATGCAAACAGGTAACTTGTAAATGGTTCATCTCCCAGTCATCTCCCAGGCCCATGCTTACACTTATCAAGGGTATCAGAACTTGTCAGAGATTTGGGATGCATGGCTAGGCTCTTGTGGACATTAGCCTAGTAAACAGCTATAAACCTATGAACATGAGAAAAAAAAACTGGAGTGAGAATACAAGCTCATCACTGAGTACAATTTATAGTTGTTTTTCTTTTGTTTTTTCCCAGTTAGGGGTTGCCACAGCAGAACTCCAGTCCGCTAATGATTGGCAGTCAATTTTTACAGTGTCGAGGTGCTAGCCCAATGCCCAACCTTCAACAAAGGCACGCCCATTTGCGCATGCCTTTCAAATGCCACTCAGCCACAGGGCGGACATGCAGACTCCACACAGAAGGCACTCCAACCGAGAATTGAACAGGAGAACCTCTTGCTGTGAGGCAACGATGCTACAACTGCACCACCATGGCTTTGAGTACAATTTATAGTTATGTTGTATAAATATAGCCTGATCAGTGAAGATGGAAGGGGGTACATAGTAGTGCATTGAATGAACTGTGGGAGAACAAGTGTGAGACCAGTGGAACTGGGCTGTGGGTAAGGGAGCCAGTGGACACCATACTAGAGTGAAACTTGTTTTACAGATCAGAATTCATAGCACATGGCAGGGTATTTATTTATTTTATTTTATTTTATTTAACATTTGTTTACCGGGAGATTCCAACTGGACACAGGTCCTTTTTCAGCGGAAGCCCAGGGAGAAAAGCTTCACAGACTGTACATGGTTGACATTGGTACAGGTAGAGTTAATGTTATTCAGCAAGCATAACAGTTGGTATATTTGCAGTAATAGACAATATTTCTAAACAATAAAAGTAACTATGGTAGACAATATTTCTAAACAAGAAAGTAACTAAGGTAGAATAGTAAAAGATGGACTATTATCTAATAAAAATAGTTGTAAACAATAAAACAACTAAGGCTGCATAGTCAGAAATAGCCTATAAGTTATCTAACATGACCAAAGTGGACTAACATGATCAGACTGGGATTAGAATTTGTGGCAGTTAGATAATTTATAAAAGTTAGGATGAGAGTGAGAGTGGAGGAAGGAGGCGAAGTGCGGGGGGGGGGGTTAGTCTGGATTTGAGCAAGGACAGAGCCAGTGCAAATGTAGGTGCAATTTAAGTGCAGTCTTGAACTGACTGCTTGAAGGTAGAGTAGTGATAGAGGGGGAAGGTTGTTCCAAAGTTTGGATATGGCACAAGAAAATAGAGCTTCTCTGCTGGGGTTTTGGCTTTACCAAGGAGTAGATTTTTGTTGCTTGAGCGTAGGGGTCTAAAGGAATGGCAGGGTTGGAGAAGGGTTTGGAGTAAGGGGATTTTGAGGGGATGGTTTATGAGTGAAGGATAGTGATTCAGGTACAAGAGTTGTGGGAGTTCTAGCCAGTTAAGGGAGATACAATGGTGGCTCCGGCAGGAGGCACCTGTAGCAAATTTAGCAGTTTTATTGTAGCAGGCCTCAAGCTTGTTTAGGTCTGTCTTTCTAAGGTTTGTAAGTATGGGAGATGCATAAAGTAAGGTAAAGATAAGCTGGGAGTTGACAATAGAAATATATTAAGAATTATATTAATTCTTAATATATTATTATATTAATTTTAATATATTATTATATTAATTATAATATATTATTATATTAATTTTATTATATTAATATAATAAGAAAGGGTAGAACAAACACTGGCTTTGTGCCACATTATGAGAAGATGGCAACAATGTAAAAATATATTGTACCTTTTGTGAATGGCCACTGAAAATGTGTGATGAGATAACGCTGTCTGTGCATTATGTCATGGAAGATGTGAGGGGAGATTCCAGAGGAAAAGCTTATTACACTTCCAATTGAAAATCCTACAGTCTGACAGTAAAGAAGATTTTCATTAATAAAAGCATCAAAGTGATGAGCTGACAGGAAGCATTGATTTCCAGGGAAACGGCACAGCTCTCATTAAACAATTCTGTGGCCAATATTACAGACATGTCAGTACCTGTAGACATGGCTTATCATGTTTCAACAGCATGAGTTACAGTAACAGACATTTGTGCCTGACTCAGTGACACAGAGAGATGCAGCACTGACTTTGTGCCATCTGACTAGGGTTTGATTAGAGGCCTGAGCACATCAGGAGCCAAGCACAGAGGGAGGGGAGTGAAGCGACATGGTCCACTCTCCTTTCCCAGTGGATGGCAAAGAGAACTTGCCACTGTGAATTCAGGTGTGCATTGGATGGGTGTGATCTCCCTTGCAGAGATTGTAAAAGCCACCTTTCATGCCATGCTGGGAGGATCAGGACTTCTTGAGAGGGAATGATGCTTGCAGAGGTGAGGAATTTCCTGTGCAGGAAGCCTGCTGGATATCCCTATCCAACACCTCACTAGTTGGATGAAATTAGGGCCATGGATAAAAAAAAAAATTCCTCAAACCAGCCTTGAATGTTGCCTAAATGATGACCACTTTCATCTGCTCGTCTTTTCCTCTGGTATTGGGGAACAAATGGGCCAAAAGACTGAGGAGGGGACTAATGACTGGCAAGCAGCAGAGTAAATGCAAAAAAGTGAGTGCATTCAAAGAATCACATTTATAGCTGTGACCATGCTAGAAGGCAGACAACAAAAATGCAACGAGTCTGAGGTATACTTCCTTACATGCGCTATCTCACCCACACAATTGTGACAGTGCTAAAAAAAAGCAAAATGGGAGTTTGGGGCAGTTATCACACATATAACTGTAATTGAACTGGGATGCAGCATAAGAAGAGCAAACTGGGGTCACAGGTACACTTTCCTCATTCTCAATATCACAAAAAGAAAAATCTAGCACAGCTAGACTTTCCACTGTGTGATACCTTAAACCTCTTGTGTTAGAGGCGACATGGAATATATGCAAATTACCCTTTAAGGACATCAGGTGTTTCAGCTAAATAGCAATTCTGAATGTCCATGACTTTTTCTTTTAAGTCTATTTATGGACAGATTCAGGCCAAACAGTCAAACCCCACTAGCTGTGGACATGCCTGTTTCTGCCTTCTTATGGCATCATCACCACAGCATAAGTGGAATGTTTGGCTAACATTTGGAAACACAGGGATGTCTTACCCAACTGATATCCATAAACTTTGGGGTGACTGCAAAATATCCCAACTAACAAAACAATGAGTAAAAAAGTCACACAGAAAAACCAACTAGTTAAAAATCACAAAAAAGAAAAATCTTATGGAAGTGTGACTTTTTACTCATTGTTTTAGTTAATTCTCAGTATCACTCACATAATGGTGGTTGGACTACAAAGTAGGCAACAGAAGCAATTTGTTTTTTTACACCTAGCTACCTGCACCACTCTTAGGACTGGGCAATTGACATTTTAAAAGTGGGTTAATAAAGGGATTGTTTTCAGCCCCCCCCCCCCCCCCCCAAGAAACACAGCCCATCTATCCTGGGAGGGAATCCTTCACAACTAACTTTTCTAAAGTGAAAAATAAGAGGATTTGCTTTTCTTCACCTCTCACACATACCAACAACTCAGCAACTACCTTGCAGTTATTTGTTTCTCTCCTGGGAAAGTATTATGTGCAACTAGTGTAAGTAAATACAAGGCAAGTGTTTGTTAGCTTTAATAACAGAATACTGCTTACCTCTCAACTTCTAAGCAATAAACATCATATCACTGGCCTTTAAACATCATAGTACAGGGTCAGAAGGAGTATCATTTTCTTTTATTTTTTTACAATAGAAGGCCTCTATATCTTCTCTCACCACATCCATAAACCTTATCTTAGGCCTTCCTCTTTTCCTCTTACCTGGCAGCTCCATCCTTAGCATCTTTTTCCAAATATAGCCAGCATCCCTCCTCAGCACATGTCCAGACCAATGCAATCTCGCCTCTCTGGCTTTGTCTCCAAACTGTCCAACCTGAGCTGACCCTCTCATATACTGATTCCTAATCCTGTCCATCCTTGTCACACCCAGTGCATATCTTAACATCTTTAACTCCAACTCTGACTCCTGCTTTTTTTTTTTTTGTCAATGCCACCATCTCCAACCCATACAACATAGCTGGTCTCACTACCCTCTTGTAGACCTTCCCTTTCACTGTTACTGGTACCCATCTGTCACAAATCACTCCTGACACTCTTCTCCACCCATTCCACTCTGCCTGTACTCTCTTCTTCACCTCTGTTCTACACTCACCATTACTCTGAACTGTTGATCCCAAGTACTTAAACTCATCCACCTTCGCCAACTCTACTCCCTGCATCCTCACCATTCCTCTATCCTCCCTCTCATTCGCACACACACACATATTCTGTCTTAGTCCTGCTGACCTTCATTCCTCTCCTCTCTAGAGCATATCTCCACCAGTCCAGGGTCTCCTTAACCTGGTCCCTACTCTCACAACAGATCACAATGTCATCTACAAACATCATAGTCCATGGGGCCTCATGACTGATCTCAACTGTCAACCTGTCCATCACCATTGCAAATAAGAAAGGGCTCACAGCTGATCCTTGATGTAATCCCACCTCCACCTTAAATGCATCTGTCACTCCCACTGCATACTTCACCACTGTCACACTACCCTCGTACATATCCTGTACCACTCTTACATACTTCTCTGCCACTCCTGACTTCCTCATACAATACCACAACTCCTCTTTAGGCACCTTATCATATGCTTTCTCCAAGTCCACAAAGACACAATGCAACTCCTTCTGACCACCCAGCCACTGGGGATGCACAAGCCAGTGCATTTCTTCATGCCAGTCCCAAGCCCGGATAAATGGGGAGGATTACGTCAGGAAGGGCATCCGGTGTAAAACCTCTGCCAAATAACATATTCGGACAATAGAAGGCCTTTATATACTAGACTGTATATAGTTAGTGGTAGTGAATCTTTGCATATTCCTAGTGTATGCATTTAATAAATGAAGCAAGTCTAACTAGATCTTGAAGGAGCAAGGCTAAAACTAAGGGCCAAAAATCATAGCACTATGACTAAATCAAAGCAGTTGATAGGTATGAAACTATATTATTGGAGGTTGTTAAAGCTTGGCATCTGGCAGTTTTTTTTAACATTGCAACAAATCAGAAGTTTTCTACAAGCAGTCCTCATATGCCCTCTAGTGGTGAGATTAAAGAACTACTAGCCTAAACACTGCTTTTTCTAACTGATTGTAGTAAATAGTGAAGCAGGGAATACTGGCCTACTGTTCTCAAACTTTTCTTAAAATACATTCCTGTAAACATCTGTTTATTTCTGTAGAAAGCCCGTTTAAGATTTTAGTTTTTTTTACAGTGGCAGCCTGTTATAAAGGTCTGTAAAGTATTATAACATAGGGATAAGAAGATTTAAGATTATCATCAATAAACATTTGCAAGTCACAGTCTCTTCTTTATTTCTTTGTTCAGTGCTCCATACAGTATATGTCCCTACACCCCACACACATCCACACCCACTCCTTTAGACCACTTAGCACTCATCAATAACATCATTAAAGCAGCACCCCAACAGCATAGGATTCTTAGGATTCATAGTAATTTCAAGGCTATTTTAAGTCTAATGACGTACCCCTTGCTAAGGCCCACCCTCAAGTGTTGCTTTCTTTCTCAAGGAGAAAAGAGACAGTTAGCCCTGGGATAATTTGAAGATTTCCATCCAGTCATCCAGGTTTAATTTGAAAAGAGATACAGAATCACATTGTTTAACCTGCAGAGAAAGTTTATTCCAAAGGGGAATGTGGTAGGTGATGTATCTTACCTGCTGATGGAGGTTCATATCTCTTGTTCTTGTGTTAGCTGAACTGTTTGTGTTACTGAGATATAGGAAGTCAGAGACCACAGCATCTCTAATGGGTAAATGAGGTTTGCAGAAACCTTCAAGCAAGAGATGTTAGAAATCCCTTACAAAACAAGTAGGACTGGCTATTGTCATATCCCAGGCTGATACATGCACTGAATCCTCCTGAAATGGCACCATCTATTGTCAATTGCTTACCCGAGCATCATTATTGGTAAATAAAGAATTCATCCAGGAACAGAGATGCACCTGCATCTTTCACATGCCTAGAGAGTTCTGACATGTCTCTTTGCATGCCCCTCAGGGTTCTGAACCTCAGGATATTCACTCCCACCTGGACTACCGACACGTTAGTCATACTTTACTTGGAAAAGAATACTGAGGTCCTTGGAACTGTCTGCGATCCTGGCACCAAGAGACATCTGAAAGTAACCCTGTCCTTGTCCTGTCTGGTGAACAGAGGAATCAGTATACCTAAAAACTAAGTGACCGTTTACCCAATACATTCTTATCACAAGCTAGTCTAGCAGTACTTGACTCGGGGAGAAGAAGATTTAAGATTATATTGTTGGTGATTTGTTGTAGGTGTGCATAGAGTGGGTGACTTGAGGGACTTTCACTGAGGCCATTCCTTACAGGTTATAAAAGGCTTTGGCAAGGAGGTTTCCTACAGCATTAGCTTATGACATTTTAGTGAATCCTGTCCTAAAACACGGTAGGGATTGAGAAGAAAAGAGAAGAAAAGAGGGTGTGTCTGTGTGATGCTTACCTAGTATTTATGTTTGTGAGAGGGATGCTTCTAAATTAGCTAAGTATTTTCACTTTTCACAGACAAAGTTTTCTCTGTTAGATATGAGGAAGTTATTATACTGACATGATGTCAAGTGCTAAGGGGCTGGCGACAGAAGGGGCTCAAATTTGCTGGACCTTCATAATATCCAGTTTTTTAAGCTAAATGGAACCTAGCCAAGTGGTGTCAACAGAGTAACACACAGAAAGAATAGCTGTGTAAAATCGTACCATAACCATAGAGGGAATTCTCTCCCATGTTGCAGTATTCCAAACTCTTGAGTTTTCCTCTCTTGCTACCCGAACGTCCGTCCAGTATACAAAAGCTTCTAGTCACTGCAGGGTATGTGGAACATCTGACGTTGGCTAAGGGAACATGGGCCATAAAAGTGACATCTGCATGTACCAGACCTCAGAACTGAGTGCCCGAGTCAGATCCAGTCCCAGAAAAACAAGTCCACTGTCATCCAGGAAGGAACAGTTTAAGGGAAGAAGAGGGGAAGGGGGAAGTGAAGTAATATTGCAACATGGAAGAGAAGGACATCTATGGTTATAGTAAGATTTTACACAACTTTTCTATGCCCTTCTATTCTCATGTTGCAGTATTCCAAGCTCTTGGCTGAGTGCCAAAGCTCACTGGGAAGAACAGGGTGGTGGCTTGGAATTATTTTCTATAAATCCATGAAGGATTGCCCTGGCATATCCAGGACTAGATTTGGAAATGTAGTCCGATTTGTAATACTTGGGAAAGGTGTGGACAGAGGTCCATGTAGCTGCCTCTAAAATGGTGGCAATGTCCAATTCTTTAAAAAAAAGCTCCAGATGAAGCCATAGCCCTAGTGAAGTGTGCTTTAATTTTGGACTGCAAGAATTTCCCATGGTATGAATAGCAGAAGGGAACTGCTCTGGAAATCCAGACTGGAATTGTCTGCTTTGTCACTGCTTTCCCCAGGGCACTGGGGTGCAAGGAGACAAACAATTGGTCTGATTTTATGATAGATTTAGTCTTGTGTAGATAAAACCTAAGTTGTCTATGCACATCAAGGGAATGTAAGACTCTCTCACTGTCACTCTGAAGATGGGCAAAAAAGGTGGGAAGTGAATAACCTGATTTAAGAATAGTTCATTGACCACCTTGGGCATGAAGGAAGGGTTGGTCCTAAGGGTTGCCCTGTCTTTGTGGAAGATGAGGGAAGGGAGAATGGTCATGAGGGCCTGTAACTTTGACATTCTTCTAGCAGATTTATTTATTTATTTATTTTATTTATTTCAGTTTGATAACTGGGGAAGTCCACTGGGCCAAGAAGAGCCCATTTTCAGTAGAGTCCTGGGGAGAAAAGCTCCAATGACAATAACAGAAACACAAAGCTATACAATTGTTTTCAAGGGCTTGAGAAATACAGCATAATACATCTGAGGTATATTAAACCCATGCAAAGAAATACAGATAATGAGATACATGTGGAAGTTATGTATATACATAGTTAGATACGTTAGATATAACAGCATCTAAATAGGATTAGGCAAGGTGCAATAGGAGACTGTCCAGTGTGGGTTTAATGGAGTGAGGTAGTAGGTGAGCAAAGGTGTGAGAAGTAGGTTTAGCAGAGGATGGAGATGAGAGTGGTTTAGAGGAAGTTATGTTGGAGAGTGGCATGGGCTTGTCCATTTTAAGGATAGATGGGCGGCACAGTGGTGCAGCGGTTAACGTTGTCGCCTCAAAGCAAGAGGTTCTCCGGTTCGATTCTCGGCTGGGCTACCTTCTGTGTGGAGTTTGCATGTTCTCCCTGTGTTTGCGTGGGTTTCCTCCGGGTACTCCGGTTTCCTCCCACATTCCAAAGACATGCATTTGGAGCATCTCTCCCCGGGCCTCCGCTGAAAACAGGCTCTGTGGAACCTAGTCGGACATTCCCGGTCAACAAATGTTAAATAAATAAAATAAAATAATAGATATGCGAACAAGACAGGATTTGAAGTTGGTGTGATGTGATATATTGCAAAGGGAGGGAGGGAGAGAGTTCCATAGTGTAGATAAAGAGCAGGATAGCAGGAGGTGGCCAGGGGGTCTTGAAGGTTCGCAGATTTGTAGAAGGTGTTGTTTTTCTGATCCAAGTGAGCACTTAGGAATGTAGGGGGTTAAGGTGGTAGAGAGTGAGGGGCAGCTGGAAGGTTTGAAGATGAGCTTGTGGGCAGTGGTGAGTTTAAGGAAATCCAGGTAAGTGGGCAGTCAAGCCATTGCAGAGTATGGAGAGAGTGGCAATGGTGGGAAGAGTTTTTTGAACTGGTAGCAAATTTGCTTATTTTATTGTAGTAGCAGGATTTGAGTTTAGATTGCAGGCCAAGTTGGAGATTGATTAGTAGGGGAGTGTCGTACATAAGAGAGGGGAGAAGGTAGGAGGAAGCTAGGGCTTTTCTGGTGGAGGGGGTGTGGTAGCGGTTGTGTCTGTACAGGAGTCCTAGTTTTTGGTGGTTTTTTGATAGTGATTTGGATATGAGTGTCAGACTTTAGATATTCATCAGTGATGACATCAAGCAGTTTAGTGTTTGATACAGGTTTGAAGGGAGTGTTATTCTGACTGAATAAGGAGACTGAGGTTTTGTCGATTGGGGAGTTTCTAGAGGGGGAAAAGATCATTAGTTTAGTTTTACTAGCATTTAGTGCCAGGTGATTGTTTTGCATCCAGGTTTTAGAGAAGGCTGCTTGAGTTTATAGAAGTAGGTCAGAGGGAGAGTACGCTGAGCAGATGATTGTTGAATCATCAGCATAATTGATTAGTGAGGATTCAGGGACGGTGCAGTGGAAATTATTGAAAAATATGTTGAAGAGTAGAGGACCTAGAACAGAACCTTGGGGCACCCCAGTGGGGGTGTGAAGGAAGGGAAAGGTAGAGGATTTCCAATGGATGGCTTATTGTCATTCAGAGAGATAGCTAGAGAACCAGGCTATGGTTGAAGTAGAGAGGTTGAGAGAGGAAAGTTGGGATAGGAGTAGAAGGTGGGAGACGGTGTCAAAGGCTTTGGATAAGTGAAGGAACAGGGAAGATATGAGTCAAAGTCAGTGCTTGGTTAATGATCTCAAGAAAGGATAGGAGGGCAGTCATGGTAGTGTGGCCAGGGTGGAAGCCATGTTGAGTGGGGATGAGGAGGTTGTTGTTTGTTAGATATGGCATCAGTTGTGCATGGATACATTTCACCAGGATTTTAGACAGTGGAGAAAGGATGGCAACAGGCCTAAAATTGGTGGTGTCAGTGTTTTTGCCTCCTTTATGAAGAGGGATGATGTAGGCATGATGCCAAATAGATGGGGCATATAGTTCTTGGATGGATCTGTTTATTAGGATGGAAATGGGAAAGGCAATGCTGTCAACAGATAGTTTGAGGAATGCTGATGGTAGATTTTTTATAGTACTCGTGGGGATGAGTTTTAGATTGAAGAGGAGGTGGGAGGTATGCTATCGGAGGGGGGGCAGGTGAGATAGGGGTTGTGGGGTGTGAGAGAAAGAGGAGGACAATTTAGCTACACAATCAACAAAGGGTTATCTTTGTTACCTGGGTGGAGAAGGTAGGAGATTGTGTCCCAGAATTTTTTTAGGGTCTCTAGCTATTAATTTTTTTTTTTTGAGTTTCAGAGTTGTTTGAATTCAAGTAAGGAATTACGTTGTTTGTTTTTATGGTATTTTTTCCATGTTTTGTCTCTTTGGAGGATGGTAAGTATGGTATCTTTTGAGAGCCAGTAGGAGGCTTTGGCCTTAATGCATTTGATTCTAAGAGCAGTGTGGATGTTGAGTAAGTTTAAGAATGTATCATTGATGTAGGTGATGGCATTGTCAAAGGGCAGGGTTCTTAGGGGAGAACAGTCAGTGAGTTGTAGACATTCTGAAAATGTTTGTGGGTTGAAGTAGGAGAGGTTGTGAGTTTCAATGTAGTGATGTTGCCTATGAAGAGGAGAGGGCGTCAGTCGGCAAAAACAGGCAGGTGGTTGCTGAGAGGGTCTGGAAGGATTCTAGAATTAGAGATAAGGTTGGGATGGGATGTTAACATCCAGTCAATGATAGTGCCAGAGGCCCCATCTTTGTTTGGCCTGGTAGAAGAATTTATTAGTTGGGTGAAGTTGAAGAGGTTGATTGTGTGAGAGGGGGCTTGTGAATTTATTGTGGCCCAGTTAATGTTTCTGTCACCTAGGATATATGTTTCATATTTAATGTTGGAGGAAAACCAGGAGAGAATATCCTCTAGTACTGAGATGTTATTGCCTGGGGGTATATAGAGAGTAACTATTGACTTGTGATTGTTTATTTTTAGTAGAGCTATGGGTATTTCAGCATTGGCAAAATTTGGGATTAGATTGGTGTATGAGGTGATGGTATAAGGAGGATGGGTAGATAATAGCTACAGCTCCATCTTTCTTGTTAAGTCTGTCATTGTGAATCATTTGGTAGCCTGGTGGAATAACTTTGTTGTCCTTTGTGAAGGGTTTAAACCAGGTCTCTGAGATGGCTATTATGTCAGGGCAGTTGTGGGAAAGCCAGGCATGAAGGTTGTAGATTTTATTTCTGAGGCTTTGGGCATTGAATGTGGTGAGGCAAATAGATTTGGGAGTTTGACGTTGTGTTGGGAGGGGAGTTAAAGGTTAGTGTAGTGGTAGTGGGCCTGGGGTTGGGATGAATGTTGCCAGAGAGTGAGAGGGAAATTTGGTGGAGGAAGAGTTTAAGGTTGTTTAGTGTGGATGGAGGGTTTGAGTTTTGGAAGTGGTTGGAATTTGGGGGGTTTAGTTGAGGGGGTGTTATGGTGGAATGGGTAGGATTTTGTAGTAAAATAGTAGGGTTGGGTTATAAGAGTAGAGCTCATGTGTAACGTTGGTGAAAAGTGGTGTGGTAGCATTGTTGGACAGTTGTGGAATGTGAAGGTGAGGTATGGTTGGGGTTAGGGAGTTGTGTGAGATAAGTGAGATAAGTAAGATAAGTAAGAGAGGTTAGTAGGGTAGTAATGTGTGGTAGATGTGATGAGGAAGGGGGCATTGTTTGGATTGTGTGGGGAGTATAAGAGATGAATGAGTGTGGTGGGTGGAGTGGAGTGATAATTGTGTGATGGGGAAGTGGGTGGTGTTGTGGATGATATAAATTTACAGGTAGTGGGGGCGGGTGGAAACTGGGGGCAGAGTAGAGGAGCGGAGTGAGCCCACAGGGCAAGCAGACCAGGTTGGAGCCCTAGCACACGTGAGCAAAAACTATCAGCGGTAGCTTATTACAATGCAGATAATAGCTATGTAATGTTAGTGAGAGCTGTGTACCTTTGGCTGCTTTCTATTTTAGCTTTGCTCTTTAAGAAAACCAAGAGACTAGCTCAACTAGTTACAACCTCTAAAGCAGCATTTTGAATGAAACTGGCTAATGGCTTGTGTGCTGGGCAGTGAGATTACGGAGAGGAGCTGCCTGATCCCTTTTAGATCAGAAGAAAGCAGCAGAGCTGTGGGAGTCTGTACTGGTAGGGATGGCTGACTGGTAGGGGGAGTAATGAAGTTTTGCTGCCATCTACTGGTAGACTATTGGTGGTACAGGCAGAGAACAGAGGGATATGGGGGTCCCTGTGAGTGTGCACACTATCGGGGAGCACTCCAACAGAGGTGACATACACTATTTACTTTACAATTATACAAAGACCACTACAGCTTATATCCACTTGTGGTGAGACAGGTCTCTGTTTGTTTTTATTCTGTCTTGGGAAACAGTAAATCCTTGGTCCTGGGCAGAAAGTGGTAGCACAGCGAAGCCTTTAGATGGTTTCCCGGATGAGAGAGACTTGCATTAAGACCAAGCAAGTGGCAAGCACACTACATGTAGAGCCAGGGGGAAACATGTGGCTGACCTGTCCAGGTAGGATAGGTATTATTAAGCTGACATTAAGATGTCAAGGCTATTATGAGTACTGTTTTTCAAGTGCAGCATTTTAGAGAGGCCTTAGAAGCTGGTTCAAAGGGGGCCACCATGAGCTTCTCCAAAATATAACTTTGCAGGCAAGCGAGAAGCCAAAGGAGGGTCCAGAGCAAGCAAGCTGAAACAGAAGCAAGGTGGGCTTTAACAGAGGAGTATGCCAACCCTGTCTGCAAGAGTTCACATGGGTATGACAGTACCAAAGGGACATCACCCTGGAAAGGGTCCAACTGTCTTTTGTAGACACCATATGGAGAATCTTTTCCATTTAGACATATAAGATCTCCTAGTATTTGGTTTCCTGCAAGACTGTGAGCATAGAGGAGCCTGTAAGGGATCAGAATTCTATCACCCACAGGGTAAGGTTCAGAGATTGTAAGTGGGGGTGGATTAGAGATCCCTTATTCTGTGTGAGAAGGTCCATGCTGTGAAGTAACTTGTGGTGCTTGCCCCGGCTAAGTACAGAAGGAGGGGGAAACCAGTGCTGTCTTGGCCAAAAGGCAGTCACCATCAAGATTTTTGGTTTGTCCTGCTGGATTTTCAGTAGGACTTTCTGAAGTAGTGGGAAGGGGGAAATGCATACAGAAATACCCCCTTCCAAGAGATTGAAAAGGCATCTGTTGCTCTTGCCAGAAGACTGGGCAGCCTGGTGCAAAAGGATGGAAGTTGTCTGTTCATAGGGGAGGCAAACAGATCTATTTGAGATTTACCCCATTTGTTGACTATGTCCAAGAACACATCCCTGTGGAGCATCCATTCGTGGGACTGTGACATGGACCTACTTAAGGTGTCTGCCTGAGTATTCTGCTCTGAAGGGATATACACTGCCTGTAGCATGACCCCCTGTTTTGTGGCAAGCTCCCACACTTGGAGAGGTGGTCTGCATAGCAAATTTGTTCTCCCCCGCTTATTCACATACCACAGAATTGTAGTGTTGTCTGTAAACAATTTTAGTGGGCCCTGCTTCAGCTTGTGTTGGAAGGCCTTTAGGGCCAAAAGAATCACTCTCATCTCTCTGATATTGATATGTTCCTGTTTGATGGAGTCTGGCCAAGTGCCCTGGATTCTTATGGAACCCATGGCTGTTCTCCAACCCAAATCTGAGGCATCTGGGTATATCTCCTACACTGGCAAGGGAGCCTGTAAGGGGAGTCTTGGGTTGCAGTTCACCTGATTCAACCATCATTGAATCTCTCTCTTGAGGCAAGGTAGGAAGGGGATTTTGTACTCTAGAGGAAGAGAGTGCTTTGCCCATATAGACCTTGGGTATGATTATAGCTTTCTCGTGTGTAGCCTTGTAAATGGCAACATGGGAATGGCCGATGCCATATGACTCAGGAGTCTGAGGTACTGCCTGGCCGTCAAGTCTGTGGTCTGAAGGACAGTGAGCAGGTGCTGCCTTAAATTTTCCACATTTTGAGATGGCAGAAAAGCCCTCATGACATCTGTCCTTATCCTACACCACAGGAATATCTGGTCCTGAGAGGGGATCAGGTTGGACTTGGGGTGATTTATCTTAAAGCCCAATGCTTACAGGTGTGAGATTACTGTTTGTAGATGGCATTGCAGGGATTATGGGCAGTCTGCCTGGATGAGAAGGTCATCTAGGTAAGGGAAAATTTGAATCCCTTGGGTCCTGCAGAAGGCCACCACTGGTGCCAAGCACTTGGTGTAAAAAGTCCAAATGGCAAAGCAGAGAATTGAAAATGTGAAGAGGTCACAAAGAAGTGCAGGTATCTCCTGTAATTCGGCCTTATGGGGATGTGGAGGTAGGCATCCTTGATGTCCAAGGTGGCCAAGAACCCCTGAGGGAAAACCAAAGGGAAGAGAGTACACAGAGTGAGCATTCAAAAGGT
Source organism: Protopterus annectens (assembly GCF_019279795.1). NCBI lineage: Eukaryota > Metazoa > Chordata > Ceratodontiformes > Protopteridae > Protopterus > Protopterus annectens. The sequence goes on along the minus strand of NC_056746.1, from coordinate 738,181,230 downwards.
GGACATTTGCAAGAAGAGGCTGAGGCGAGAAAGATCTGAAATTGGTCTCCAGTGGCCATCTTTCCTTGGGACTAAGAAGAGAGTCTGGAGTACAAGCCCTTTCCCTTTTCTGTCATAGGGACAGGTTGAATTGTTCACTGGGCAATGTGGCTGTCTATAACTGGCTGAAATAATGGAAGCTGTTCTTTGGGGGGCTGTGAAATGCCTTTAAAGGATGGAGTTGTGATCCAGGTCATGAAATAAGCATTCTCTATAATGGATAAGACCCACCTGTCTATGGTGATGTCTTTCCAAACAGAGAGCCTTAGGGCTAGGGTAATGGAGTTGAGAGTTTTTTTCAGGAATGGCAGGTAGTCACAGACTACCTGCTCTGTCTTGAAAATGAGGCTTCTGGGCTGGAGTCTGAGAAGGCCTGGAAGGTGTTGTTTGGTTCCTGGCATTTTTTCTGCCCCTGGAAAGAAGAGGGAGAGCAGAATGTTTCCTGATGAATTGGGTTTTTGAGGGGTAGCTCCTGTGGAATTTGGGGACAGGAGAAAAAAACAGGTGTTTCAGGTCTTGTTACTCCTTCCCCTTATTTTGCAGAGTTTTGAATAACTTAGCCACCTTTGTCCCAAACAGGGCAGAGTTATTAAGAGGCGCATCCAAAAGTTTTGCACTAATGTCATCAGGTAGGGGTTGTAACCTTAGTCAGGAAAATGTTCTCATGACTGAGGCAGAAGCATCAGACCTTCAGCTGCATCATAGCTGCACTTAATGGAATACCTAACCTGAGAGGATAGAGATATAAGGTTGGATATCTGAGCCTTGACAGGCTAGTCTGGGATTTCACTCAGAATTTTAGTGGCTTGTCATAAAAGGGCTATGGCATATTTGGACATATGGGTTTGATAATTTATTGCCCTGAATGCCAAGGTAGATGAGGTGCAGACCTTCTTACCAAGGCATTCCATGGCCTTGTTGTCTTTGTCTGTGGGGAGAAGTCAGGAGAATGGAAGGAGTTTAGATGCCTTATCAGCTGACACTGATACAGTGCCAGGGTCTGCTCAGGGCACTTAACAAGAAACTTGGCTCCCTCAGGGACCTTGTAGAATCTGAAAAAACACACAAACGGCCAGCAAATAGGTTCCAATGCTTTATTCAATCAAGGAGTGGACATAAAAATGTCCAAATCAACAGTCCAACATCAATTCAAACCGGTTTCGGCATAAAGCCTTCCTCAGTGAAGCTAGTAAGTAAAAAATATATGCCAACCTTGCATAAAGCACACTTTATATATAGTGATACATGATTGGTCAACCAATCATGTTAGTTGTTATAATTTTGGTTAACATGAAATCTTTTACTTCTCATAAATCTACACTTTATACAAGCATCAAAATGATGCACATTGAACAACAAAATCAAATATGAAAATAGTAACAATAATATAGTATATACTATCAGTAGTTACATGAAAGATATGGGACAAAAATATAAATGAAAATAACTAGTTCAATAGTCATATAGACATCCACTAGGTATCAAAAATTAAAAATAAAAAGTCTTACTGGATATAATTTAAACCGGTCATGTTAAATTCAACAAAAGTATATAATGATGAAAAAGGGGGTATATATGGTGTATACCTGCTGCTTTTCTTAATCAAAAGAAGTTGAACTATATGAGGAAGTATACAGTTAACCACAATATATGGTATAATAATAATATATTAAATACTGATAAACATCTATAAGCCATTAGTGTTGTGTACCAATAGGACAACAACGCCTAGAAGAACTATACTTCATAAGTGATCATTAAGACCTGGAGAAAACAAGGCTCCAAGATGAATTATCCAATATTTTTCTTTAAAGGTGAGTGTATTCTCCCAACCTTGTTGATGGCTTCTGTCCCCCACTATTCGGTCAATGACAGTAAACATGAAATTAGCTGTAGGATGTTTGAGTGTGTGTTGATACAAGGCATTTGTAGTTTTCTTATTCCTTATATTGCTCCTGTGTTCACCAATCCTAATCCTAAGTGAGCGTGATGTTTTGCCTACATAAAAGGATGAACACTAACATGTGGCAAGATAAATTACCCAGCTGCTAGAGCAATTCCCAAAGATTCTTAAGTCGTGCACTTTACTGGTGTTGGCACTGCTAAACTGTTTGGTTTTGTTAACCTGATTACAGGACATACAGTGCCCACATGGAAAAGTGCCCACCAATTCATTTCCACTCATGGTCAATTGTTTATATTTTGCTCCCCCACTGTCATGGTGTTTGTAATGTGAAAAAATAGAGCCCAGTGTTCTACCCCTTCTATATGAAAATTGACACCGATGACCCAGTTGTTGCCTAAGATAGTCATTGGCAAGCAAGATATTCCAATTTTTGTCCAAAATATTTCTAATAATCTGGTGGTTTCTCCCGTATGTGGTTACAAATCTCAAGACGCAATCCGCTTTATTGGCTTTATTAGTCTTATATTCCAATAACTGTGTTCTAGATTGTTTGTCCGAGCATGTTTTAGCTGATGTTATATCAAATGGGCGATATCCTCTATCCAAAAATCTTTTAGTGAGGTCCAAACTGGCATCCTCATAATCATCCAAGGAAGAACTGATACGTTTCATCCGAAGAAACTGGGATTTTGGAATATTGCGGACAGTGTGGCGTGGATGCATACTTGATGCATGTAATAGTGTGTTATATTCTGGATATTTCCAATGTATCTTGGTACCCAATGTATTGTCCGGGTTTCTATAGATAGTGACATCCAAAAATTCAATTGATATTAGATTGCTATTGACAGTAAATTCAATACCCCACACATTATTATTGAGGTAATCAACAAATTCTTGGAGATATTCAGTATCTGCACGCCACACCATCCAGCAATCATCCAGATATCTTCGCCAAATGTCCATTTCTACCAAATAGATATTGTGTGATGTATCGTATATCAAAGATTCTTCTAGGTAGGCCATAAACAAGTCCGCATAAATGGGAGCAAAGGATGCTCCCATAGCGGTGCCCTGTAGTTGCCAGTAGCATTCCCCTTGAAAGTATAGAATGTTTTTGTTTAAAACATGCTCAGACATACAAATGAGTAGTGTATTAAAGCCAGGTGGATATAGATTGGTCTTATCAAGCCAGAACTGGAGTGCTTGTAATCCTGCCCAATGAGGAATGCTTGTATATAGAGATTTAACATCCAGTGTACATAGTAACCAATCCGGTTCGATTTGTGTCTCCTCTACGATCTGCAAAAATTGCGTTGTGTCTTTAATCCTTGCTCTAACATGAACTAAAAGTGGTTGCAATTGTTGTGTAAGAAACACTGATAGTGGTTCCGTCAGTGAACCATGACCAGAAACAATCGGTCTTCCTGGAGGAGAAGTCAAAGATTTATGTATTTTGGGTAATAAATATAGTACTTGTTTACATGTGTCCTTAACTCTATAATGGATAAGACCCACCTGTCTATGGTGATGTCTTTCCAAACAGAGAGCCTTAGGGCTAGGGTAATGGAGTTGAGAGTTTTTTTCAGGAATGGCAGGTAGTCACAGACTACCTGCTCTGTCTTGAAAATGAGGCTTTTGGGCTGGAGTCTGAGAAGGCCTGGAAGGTGTTGTTTGGTTCCTGGCATTTTTTCTGCCCCTGGAAAGAAGAGGGAGAGCAGAATGTTTCCTGATGAATTGGGTTTTTGAGGGGTAGCTCCTGTGGAATTTGGGGACAGGAGAAAAACACAGGTGTTTCAGGTCTTGTTACTCCTTCCCCTTCTTTTGCAGAGTTTTGAATAACTTAGCCACCTTTGTCCCAAACAGGGCAGAGTTATCAAGAGGCGCATCCAAAAGTTTTGCACTAATGTCATCAGGTAGGGGTTGTAACCTTAGTCAGGAAAATGTTCTCATGACTGAGGCAGAAGCATCAGACCTTCAGCTGCATCATAGCTGCACTTAATGGAATACCTAACCTGAGAGGATAGAGATATAAGGTTGGATATCTGAGCCTTGGCAAGCTAGTCTGGGATTTCACTCAGAAGTTTAGTGGCTTGTCATAAAAGGGCTATGGCATATTTGGACATATGGGTTTGATAATTTATTGCCCTGAATGCCAAAGTAGATGACGTGCAGACATTCTTATCAAGGCATTCCATGGCCTTGTTGTCTTTGTCTGTGGGGAGAAGTCAGGAGAATGGAAGGAGTTTAGATTCCTTATCAGCTGACACTGATACAGTGCCAGGGTCTGCTCAGGGCACTTAACAAGAAACTTGGCTCCCTCAGGGACCTTGTAGAATCTGTCAGACCTTCGAGGTGCAGGAGGCTGAGAATCAGGATTAACTGATGCTGTATTAAAGGCATCCAGAAATGCTGGTAGTACTGGTGGTATAGTTGAAAGGACAGGGGAGTCCATCTGATGACATTCATAAAATCATTTCTAAACTTGTGTCATCTCAGAGGAGTCCCATTGAAATGTTCCCTCATTTTTTTAAATGGTTTCCCCAAAGGTGAGATTCTCACCAGGAGAATCTTTCTGCAGATTCTTCCTCAGGGGCAGAATAGCCAAGGGGGGATGGCAATTGGAAGACATATGACAGGGAATCCTCTGAGGAAGAGTCAAAAGATTCATCAGCTTTAGCTTGGGAAGTATCTAATGCCTGTGGCCTAGAGCTCATCACAGGAGGAGCAACTGGGGAGGCTAAGCATGTAGCAGGCCTGAGAGCCATAAAGGGATTGAAAAGACTGAGAAAAAGCCTGCCAATCTGGCTGGCTTACTACTGGGGGAGAAACATGTTTTCTTTTCTCTTTCCTTTTAAGGGAAGGCTTAGCAGGTATTGGAAGGTAGGCTTGGGATCAGTAACCTGTGAAGAAGTGGAGGGATCTGTCTGGGTGACCTGTACAAGTCGAGGTTCCCCCTCACCATTGGTAACCGATGTCTCCATTACTTCTGAGGATGTGCCTTTTGTTCTGGGTTCTGCGGTTTCCACAATGGCACCCGCTGTGCCCATAACAGCAGTGACTGATCATTTCTCCAGGCTGACATTAGCCACAGGAGGGATGTTGGGTGGAGGATGTGCAGCTACAGATTCAGGCCTAGCAACTTTGGCTTTTTTCTTACCTGGCTTGATGGGCTGACTGGACAGCCCCTACATATCTAAAACTAAGTGCTTAAGGTGCAGATTCTCAAGATAAATGTACAATGCATGCAGACGGCTGTGTATGGTTTTTGGAATGAAGGCCTGGCAGATGGAACAGGCCTTATGGTCATGCATAGGCCCTAAACAAAAAAGGCAAAGCTCATGGGCGTCTTTATGGGGGATATGATGACCGCACTTACACTTCCCTTCCTGGATGAAATGAACCTACACAGGCATGCAGTGACCCAAAAACAAAAAAAGTCCCCAAATGGGTTACTTATCTGAGAAATTTCGATCTGACGGCTGGTACAGCAGGAACAGCTGACATTCAACTGGTGGCAGAGAAGTTCTGATGTCTGGTATGTGCAGACATCACTTTTGAGTAGCAAGAGAGGAAAACTAAAGAGTATGGAATACTGCAACATGAGACTAGAAGGACATCACTGATGCTCACAGGACAGCACAGCTAGAAGCACGTCTGAGTAGTAAAGCAAAGATAAGCACAGACTAGTGCTGTCCTCACTGAAATCAAGCAACTGACAAATCAGCAATCCAATAACAGTTTTGGAAAAGAAATTTAAGGCAAAAATGAAAATGTGTGAACTACCCACTATTCAGCTACAACTGCAATGATGTTGAGAAGTGTACAGCTTAGAGCTCCTCTGTGCTACAAATTGCAGTTAAATAAAAGAAATTAGAGAACTGATGGCAAACTCTGGAAGAGTCAGTGGTTCTCAGACATTGAGAAATGTTATCAATTAACATTCTCACAAGAATAACTACTGCAGTCTCCAAGATTACCCCCAAATCTGGATAAGTGAACTGCTTAAGTTATAAAGGAAACATAGTACATTTATAATTTAAATGCTTCAAAAACAGTTCCAGCAGCAGAAATAAAGCAAAAAAATCAAGCGCAATATAGCTTTTGCTTCTATAGTGTAGACACATTCAGAAAAATTATCAGTTTAGGTAAGAATGTCTCCAAACACGTGTGCTGTAATGCAGCGTTAGAACAGTCCAGCCATAAAGGACAGCAATGGTACCACACGTACATGAAACTAGATACATAAACATTGCACTTATTCTTTTTCTCTTTAGAACACTTTCACCCATTTTACAGAAGTTAGTATATGACTTCTGTGACTGGAGAGGTAAATATTAAGGGAAAACGTTAATGTTCATATTTCATTTTAAATACACTTTCATTTCATGATGGATTCCTGATTGCTTTAGTCTGCGCCTCATAATTTATTTCCGGCCAACATAAAAGTGCTAACAAGACAAAGCATAGACTTTTATTTTCCAGGATTTGGAAGTTATGCCTAATATTGAAAGGCATACGTATGAGTCAGGAGATCTTAGCAAAATTAATTTGTAGTGTTTGTGTTTTATTGGTCAGTGGTTGTATTTTAATTGTTACAATGTTTATGTTGGAAAACAAGAGCCTTGGCCAGAATCCTGAATCCCATGGGGTGACAAGTGGAGGCCATCTCCAGCAAAGCATTGAGGCCTGTCAACCATGTCATCCCAGGCAGACAGATACTGGATCCCCTTGGAATAACACCAAAAACTAGTCCAATTGTTGAAGTGAAATACGTATTTCCATATATTTATTTACTTAACATTTGTTTGCCAGGATAGTCCAACTGGACAATAAGTGTACATTTTCAGAGAAGACCTGGGGAGAAAAACTCCATAACTTTACAGAGAGAAGAAAATTTACAGAAGAGACATTACAGAATAGTAGCATACAGATTGTAGACTTTACAGCCATTAGTATACAACAAGAGGATATTCCCCCTTTTGGTTGAAAATACAAGTGTACAAAATATACAATGCGAGTAGATAAGAACCTGGTAGAGTATTGCAAGATATTTCACAACTGAATAAGAGTATATACATGTATGTATTTTATTTATTTATTTTATTTTACATTTGTTGACTGGGATAGTCCAACTGAAGCCATGTCCATTTTCAGTGGAGGCCCGGGGAGATAAGCTCCAAGTTATCAGATACAATAATACAAGTAAAACAAGAGTACATAAGTAGTATTACCAACAAATACATAGACAGACATGAGATACACCTGGTTATAGTCAGGAGAAAATTAACAAAAAAATAGTTAGTTGGGTTATTCACATTCATGTTGAGAGTTACCTGGGCTTGTTGCAGTGGCAAAGCCAGTTAAATGCCATATGTTGTTTGAGTTTAGTTTTAAATTGTCCTACGGAGGAGAGCAAAGTAATATCACCTGGAAGTAAGTTCCAGGCTCTGCCTGCAGCGTTAGCAAAGAGGGCATCTCCAGCGGCGTTGTTGATTTTGATTGTCTGAATTAGAAATTTGTTCGAAGATCGAAGCAGTCTTGGATTGTTGTGGGGGTGATAATATTTTGAAGGGCTGGTGTGTTATCTGGGATATAGAGGATTTTGTTAGCCATGATCAGCAGGTTATATTGGATGAGACTGGGATGTTCTAGCCACCCAAGCTGTTTTAGATTGATGTAGTGGTGTGTTTTAAAAGGCATTCCAGTGGCAAACCTGGCAATATGATTGTAACAGGTTGACAGTCTATTTAGTACAGATTTGTTTAGATTGGAGAGAAGGGGGAGAGGCGTATAAAAGTGTTGAGAGTAGATGAGAGCATGTTATAGCCATCTTAGCTGGAGAGATTAGGAAGGCTTTTATTCTATACAGTGACTCTAGTTTTTTATTGATGTTCTTGATTGTTTGATTTACATGTAGGTCAAACTTTAGGTTATTGTCAGTAATGACACCTAATAATTTTGTAGAGGGGTCAGGGGGAAATTATTGTCCCATCTTTTGCATTTATGGTAAAGGTGAAGGTGGCAGACCTATGAGTTGGAGACAATAACAGCATTTTAGATTTTTGGGATTTAGTAACGATCTACATTCAGAGAGCCAATTTTCTATGGTATTAAAGGTGGACTGGGTAGCGACCCTCAGGTCTGTGGGAGAAGTAGCTGAGCAAATCAGGGTGGAGTCACCAGCGTATTGGATACAGCTGACATTTGGTATGACTGTATACAAGTCATTAATAAAGATGGAAAACAGTAGGGGCCCTAATATGGAGCCTTGTGGTACTCCAAGGGTGTTTGGTAATAGATTAGAGAGCTTGTTCTGCCATAGGACAGCCTGTTGTCTTCCATTAAGGTAGGATGTAAACCAAAGAAGGGCATTAGTATCAAGGTGGAAAGTTTGCTAGGTGTGAACCAGAAGTTGGTGATCAACCATGTCAAATGCCTTGGAAAGATCCAAGAATAGGGCAGAGGATATGTGATTATTGTTACGGTTATTGTTTATGGTGTTGGTAAAAGCCATTAACGCTGTGGTTGTGCTATGGTGTGGACGAAAACCATGCTGGGTATCTGCCATGAGGTGATTTTGGATTAGGTGGTGCATACATTGTTTTTGTATACATTTTTGCATAATCTTTGCAAGTGGAGAAAGTATAGCTCTAGGTCTATAATTGGAGAATTCCGTAGAGGAACCTCCTTTATGTAGTGGGATTACATAGGATGTTTTCCAGATGGTGGGAATGTTAGCTTCTGCTATGCTATGATTGATTAGTATCAATATTGGATAGGCAATGGCATCAGCTGATTTTTGAAGGTACTCAGCGGGGAGCTGGTCAGCGGAGAGTGTGGTAGGTTTTAATTTTTTGATCATGTTACGGATAAGAGATGTGGGCACTGGTTGGAAGGAGAATGAGAGTTGGTTTTTAGAGGTAGAAGTATCAGGGGCAGGGGAGCTAGAAGGTAATTGTCTAGCTAGAGCTTGAATTGTTTCAGTAAAGAAATGGTTAGAACTGTCAGAGACCTCCTCTGGGGATTTATCAATGGTGGCAGCAGGGATAGGTGTAGATGTTTTACCAGGGTGAAGTAGATTGTTCAGCCCTGCCCAGAACTTCTGAGGATTGTCCTTGTTGGTTGTCTGTAAATTGCAGTAGTATTGATTTTTGTCCTGTAGAATAAATTTTTTTGTTTCATTCCTAGCATACCTATATTTAACATGATCATGGGGGTCTTTTGTGGAACGCCATTGAGCCCATAGTTTGTTTCTGCTGGTAATTTTTAGTCTTGTCTCTTTAGATAGCCATGGTGCAGTTCTTGCTTTTGTACGTTTTGAGTGGCCAGGTGCATGTAGATCAAGAATTCTAAGAATTTTTTTGTTAAAATAGTCAACTGCCTCCTCTAAGGGTAGGTATTTTAGCATGGACCAATTACAAGAGCTAAGTTCCAGTTGGAATTTGTCAGGGTCAAAGTTTCTTTTGCTCCTGACTTTTCTGAGTAGGGGTTGTTGTGGGGTAATGGCTTTATCCTTAACTATGTAAGTGAGAAGATGGTCACTTAGGTCATCGGGGAGGGTACCAGCAGTGTATAGTTGAGGATTACTTTTTACGAGAACCCAGTCGAGTATACTATCTTTTTGGTTGGGTTTACCTATCCTGGTAGGGGTGGTAATGGTTTGTGTAAATGCATGCAAGTTGATGTGGGTAGAAGAGGATTCTTTGGAACAAGAGCCCCAGTTGATGTTAAAGTCTCCTAGTATTAGTGTTTCTTGGAGGTAGTGACAAGATAGCCAGTGAAGCGTGTCTTCAAGTGTGGCTACATTATTACCTGGGGGAATATACATACAGATGATGTTGATGCTTTTACTTTTGTTAAGTTGCAATCTAGTGGCAATAATCTCTGAATTATTGATCTGAGGTGGTTGAATAACATAAATGTTTAAGTTTCCATATATACATTCAAGCAAATACACACACACACACACACACACACACACACACATATATATATATATATATATATATATATATATATATATATATATATATATATATATATATATATACATACACATATACACACACACACACACACACATATATATATATATATATATATATATATACATACTAATATACACACGCACACACACATATATATGTGTGTGTGTGTATGTATATATATATATATATATATATATATATATATATATATATATATATATATATATATATATACACACACACACACACACGCACACACACACACACACACATATATATATATATATATATATATATATATATATATATATATATATATATATATATATATATATTTGCACATACACACACACATTCATAGATAGGTTATTGCTCACACATGGATAGGTATAGTTAGATGGTGTTTGTGTTGTTCAGGACAGATGGGGTGTAGAAATAGTGAGTGGACAAGGCTTCAGGGGGTCAATTACAGTTGCAGGGATGGTTGGTGAAGAGGTATGTTTTAAGTAGGCTTTTGAAGGAGGGTGTGGAGTTTTATAGTCTGAGGTCAGGGGGAAGTTTGTTCCATATTTTTGCTATTTCATGGGCAAATAGTGATGATTCCCCGGAGTTATTTTTGCATGTGATAGTTTTGATTAAGGCTTTGTTGGAGGACCGAAGTTGTCTATTTGAATTGTAGAAGTTCAGCATGCCAGTCAGCTCAGGGATTTTCTCGGGATAGTACAGAATTAGATGAGCTAGGCTGAGTTGATGTTACCTTAATAGGTTCAGAAATTCAAGCCAGTGCAAGACTTGTTGGGAAAGGCAGTGGTGGGATTGTGATTTGGCATTGGTAGCGAATCTAGCAATTTTGTTGTAACAGATGGAAAGATTATTATTATTAAGGTCAGTTTTGTAAAGATTATTTAGAATTGGGGATGCATAAAGTATAGTAGATAGGTGGTAGTTCCTGGCTATTGCAATTTGAGATTCAGTGGTTAGATAGCTTTTATAGGTTGGTACTAGTATGTCCCCTACACAACCTGACGTCAGTGTCTCAGACTCTGATGATGATGGTGGCCACAGTGAGGCACAGGTGGTGGTATCGGGGCCTGAATCTGTTCCAGTGTTAGACATCCCTCTTCTGCCCCCATTGTCACCACACACAGTCAGTATGACCACATATATCCAGTCCCCAGAGGCCACAGATATTGGACAGTCAGGGGGCAGGGACATTGAACAAGAAAGTGTGGCAATTATGGCTCCAGTGAGTGTAGACACTGGCCATAGCCAGAGATCTGGCAAGGTCCCATACAGGTGGATTGATAGGGGTGCTTGTAGGAGGCCTGCTGTTTATTCACCACCTGTTGCAGATGTCACGTCATGGGTCACAGTGCATGTTTCGGGCCGTCACAGAGGCATAGGCACATTCTGAATGGAACACCAGACGTATGCCTAGGGTTATGGATGCAGCACAGTCTGACATCTCTGGCTGCCTCCACTGCATTGGGGACACCCTGGATTGATTCACTGATGCAGTGGACAGAAGGTGGACTGAGACAGTGTCTGTCTTGGCTGCACATTATCTATGTTGGAATGCCTGGTTGGAGTTGAGCGTCGGACCCATTGGACGTAGGTCAGCAACCCAATCTGCTGAGGGTCTACATAGCAGTGCACAATCACGCTCCCATAGTGGCAGTCCATCCAGAGCTACAACAGGGAGTGTGCTGTCCACACCATGACATGGCAGGCCATGGGCTTGGAGTCCTGGATGGTTCTATGGGGGACACAATTTAAGCAGACAGCAGTCACCATCAGGTACTAACATCGCTTCTGACTTTGGGCAGGGAGGTGCCACTGCAGTCTCCTAGCAGAGCCAGTTCCCGTGATCAGGGATGGATACATTGACCTGTCAACTCTACCACATAAGGTCCAAAGCTGTCCATCATATACACATGTTGGACTAGCACTGAGCATGACTGTGTATATGCACACACACACACACACACACACACACACACACACACACACACACACACACACACACACACACACACACACACACACACATCACTATCAAATGCAGTTCATCTACAGATACACATGGCACCTCTCCATGGTCCATCTAACATGCTCCTCTTCCTGACTCACACACATGCTGTCAGCCATTTGAGCCAGCCTAGGCCTCCTGCACACCCACACAACACCCTGTGTAAGTGATGATACCTGTGCCACATCCCTGTGATCCTCGCCATTAATACAGGGAAATGAAGCTATATGTCTGATGCACAGGATGACTATATTAGTTAGCATGTACTTGTGTAATGCAGTGTTGGTTTGCCATGCCACTTGTAGTGGTTACCGACAGATACTGTATGCTGACATTTGTCATGAGGACGTCACATACTTTTGTGTTCCTTATGCTGTATGATGTTGTATTGTCTATATAGTTACACAATGACACTTGTGTCATGGGCCTGTTTATGTTTCTGTTACAGGAGTCTGTTGGGATAACCTATGGATACACAGTGGAATTAAAGCAGCACAGGATGGCATGTCAGCACACCAGAAATATGTCTTCACCAAAGTACAGCACGATAAGTGTATGGCTCCATAGGTTCATATGTGTATAACAGGCTAACAAGGACAATGGTGGCATTCAGCATGCTCATGCAGCCATAAGGTGCGATAAGGTCTTCTACTCTTGATAAGTGTCACCAAGGTTTTGGAACTAACACATTAACAAGCTGTGGTGATGGAGATGACCCATCTACATATATCTTGTGTCCAGTACTGACAGTTATGATTGTCGTGTTCTGCATCACAATGTGTAATCTGCACATGATGTGTGTCACAGCAGATGTGTGCTTTACATGCATGGGGATGTGTTTCATGTAGGGTGTACTGTCTGTGTTACATATCTATCTCTCCAGCATGCACTTTGCATACCACACTGCAGCTGTCGGTGTGTAGAACAGGTGAGACATGCTAGTCCTGTCATGGATATGTGGGAGGTACACAGCAGAATCAGACACCTCCCTTTATGGAGCCATACACATCCTCTTCAAAACATTTGGGAGATAGACTACACATGTATGGTCATGACACAGACCCCACAGGACATGGTACCTACACTGTGTATTGGTGTACCATGGAACCTCTGTGGCTGCTACAGTTGTATGATATGTCTGTGTGGTGACATGGCAAGGGCGTCATTGTGCACAATGATAGGTGTGATGACTGCCACATTCAGTATAGCAGTGACAGTCTGAGATTTATATCCTGAACCTGTTGGTATAGGTTGTACAATAATGAATGGATCCCCACATCAACAACTGGCTAAGTGTCTGGTGTCATTCTAAGGGGATCCAGTATCTGTCTGCCTGGGATGACATGATTGACAGACTTCGATGCTTTGCCAGAGATGGCCTGCATCTGTCACCCCTGGGCTTCCAGACAATTGCAAGTTGGGAGCTATTATTAACTCCCCAAGTGAAGTTGACATCCTACAGAAAGGCTTTACTGAGACCAACGACTGGTGTCAGAACCATGGACTTAAGCTCAATGCCACAAAATGTGTCATCGCCTTTGGGAAAAAAATGGTTCCCGTGAATTACCACATTGATGGTAGTCCACTGAACACAGAAGGCATTATAAGAGATCCTGGGAACACAGGTTAACAGTAACCTCTCTTTTGAATACCACATTTCCACTGTGTTCAGAAAGTCCTTCTATGTGGCACATAGGTTCACAGGTTGGTACTTGACTATCGGCCCTAGGGCCTATACAAGCCTAGCCATAGCAATTCCCTGGCATTTTCTTCCTACAATATTTACTTCTCTGGACCCCTGTCTAGCAGTGTGACTGACATGATCACTGGGGTAAATTTCCTATCTCCCATCCAGTCAGCAAGGTTCCTTTTGAAGAGGGCCAAGGAGGCACTCTGCTTGATATGTATGGCAGTCTATTCCAGAGTATGTGGAGTCTCTGGGTCAGAAACCTATCCCTCCAGCATGTTTTGTTCATTGTGATGACAAGGTTTAGGTCCCTGGAGCATGTGGCTCTCATTACTAAGGGTTTTGCATCCAGGAAGAAAGAGGTCATTGTCTCCCTCTACACTTCCCTCATTAGGCCAATCATCGAGTACAATGCCCCATTTGGCATGTACCTCACTAGATACCTGCAACAACTGGAGAGGCCACAAAAGTACCTACAAAGAGGATCATAGGCCTTAAACAGTTGTCCTATATGGACAGACTCAAAAAACTCCAACTATTCTCTGTCTCATATCGCCTACTTAGAGGCAATCTCTGCTTGACTTACAAAGCCATGTCTGACCCAGCTCTGTTAGAAATGCCACATCTAAAAAAATCCCAATCCCTCCACACGCTCCAGAGACCTCAACCTCATTACCACAATCAACAGAACATGCTGGGGGGACAGGTTCATAACCCAGCGACTGCCCATGCTATGGAATAGACTTCCCATACATGTCAAGCATAGCACCTCACTGGCCTTCTTCAAGAGAAATCTTGATGAGTGGATAGGAAATAGAAAATTCACTCCAGGGACCACTCCAGTGGCTCTACTTGACAGAGGCACTGGGAACTAAGGTCAGGTGGCACGATGCCAGGGTAATCCTATGAGCTAGACTTGTAAAGACTCCAGGGCCATTAGCCTAGTACACACCTATGAACCTAAGTGAAGAGATGTTAAATGAGGATTTGAGGTGGTAGAGGGGTTTTTGGAGGAAGAGTAGGAGTTTTTTTTTTGGGGGGGGGTGAGTATAAGTAGATTTTTTGTAAGCCAGGTTTCTGTAAGATTAAATGATGTTTGTGTGAGGGTGAACAGTTCAGTTGGGATGTCAGCTATAGAAATAATTGTGTAGTCATCCGTATACTGAATGAAAGGTGACTGGGACAGGATTTATGGAGTTCATTGGTGAAGATGTTAAAGAAGAGAGGTTCAAAAATGGAGCCTTGTGGAACTCCAGTTTTGATGGGTAGAAAGGGAGAGAGAGAGCTGAGAGCCATTTGACATATTGTTGCCATTCAGAAAGGTCAGAAAAAGTCCAATAACAGCCACTTTATTAGATCCACAAGTAATACAGTCTTTAAGCGTGCAGTAACTCATACACTTTTCGTCGCCTCTAGTTATCGCAACTTCCTCAGAAGACAAATTACTAACGTCATTCATGCATTTAAATATTAAAATCTCGAGCAGTTAAACACAATTAATGTTGATCAATTGATTAATTGATCGTAAACCATTTAACCCTTTCATACTCAAATGTATACTATTAAAACAGAAATTCTTCACCTACTGTTTATTATAAGTGTTAAATGTCAGATTTAACAAAATTTAACTTAAATATAGTAGTACATTAACTATCTACAGTGCTTATAAAAAATCTACTTTAATAAAGTGCTACCCACATGAACTTTTTACAATTACATTTTCACGTTATTGAAAAACATTCTAAGTCCTTATATAACATTTTAAAAAATTTTAAAAATATATTTAAAACATTATAACATTGTAGTAATAAAGCCTTTAAAATATTCATTTTCGAAGTCGTATTTGTTACTTTATGCCTGACAAAGGGGGTTGTCAATTTATAAATATATAATCTAACTCATTATTGTTTATTCTACCTATATTAACATTCTATATTCTAATTATGCTACATAATCTATATTTTTCATATGTATATATATATACAGTATTCAATGAACAACATACCAACATATCATACACTGTATAATATAATATATAACAATATGTAACATAATATTACATGCTATATAACACTTAAAAACATATATTTCAAAAATAAATATCAATATAAATATTAAATACAATTTGAATTAACTATGTCTTAAAAACTGAATACCAATATCGCAAGAGTATTAATCTAAAATGCATTCTATTCTTATTGCACTATTAAATACAGTGTAGTATACTATAATTTTATTAGGTCAACCTAACTACACTTAACCATTCATCTTTCTAGATTTTTTAATCTTAAAATGCATTTAATTGATGTCATCTCATTTAATCCTGGTAATTGACTAGCACTCACCGTCAGTTGCCATATCAGTTCCTTCCTCTCAAGTTTTAGTGGTTCATATTGGCATCTAACATCTGGTTCGACTTGGTCTATCACCTTAAATCTAAAATTATGCCCTTCGTTCAAATGACAGTGCCTAGCTAGTGCGTTATCCAATTTAATTCTCCTAATACTGTATATGTGCTCGTATATTCTTTCATGTAGTTTCCTGTCCGTTTTTCCTATATAAAAGGCTAAGCATGTGTCACATGTTGCCAAATATACAACTTGACGGCTACTACAGTTATACTTTCTCCCTATTTTGTAGGTCCGATTCCTAATTGTGAAACTACTACCTTCTTCTACATATTTACAGTAGTTGCACATATTACATTTTGTCATACCTCCATTAATTCTAACATTTTCTTTTTTACTTTGCAAAATTTCCTTGAAATTTTGATTTCTTTTATATATAACTTTCGGTTTATCTGTTAGTAATTCATTAAATGCATTATCCGAGCACAAAAGATGCCAATTCTTATTTAAGATGTTCCTGACGTCAAATGCATCCAAGTTGAAATAAGTAATAAAGCTACAAGAAAATTCTAAACTTGTCACTTTTTTTACTACTAGTCCTGTTTGTTCAAGATTTCCCATTGGTCCTAATATTGTACCAAGTATTGGAGAGTATATTCCTTCCCATCGTTTGTTTTTTACCTCTGTCGCTATATTATCGACAAATTCTCTTGGGTATCCCCTTTGTATAAAGAATTTCTCAAGAAGCTTACATTCTTCCAAAAAGTCACTATCTACAGTAATCATCCTCGCTGCCCTAACGTGTTGACCCTTTACTATTGCTTTTTTCTGGGTCAGTGGGTGACTACTTGAAAAATGGAGAAATGTATTAGAATATGTTTCCTTCCTGTATATAGTTGCTATATATCTCTCGTTCACATAGTCCTTCTTTAAATTGACATCTAAGTAATTGATGGTGTCCTTACTGTAATTATGTGTAAACTGTAGAAAATTAGTACTACAGTTAAAAGAGGACAAAATTTTTTCCATGCCTTCAATATCCGTTTCCACCACCATAAAGATGTCATCCAGAAATCTCGTATAGTAGGTAATTTTTTTCTTTATTTTCTTCATTCTCAAGAATTTAATTATTATTTAATTATGAGTTACTGGGAACAAAACTATCTATTCACTACAGAATTTCGTGAGCACATTATTATGTATACCAGATATCTAGACGATATTTTTATTATATGGAATAAAAATAATGACATCAATATGTTGGATACATTTTTGGAATATATTAATAATACAGTTAAATTTTTGCAGTTTACTTATAATGTCCAAGAATATAACATTAATTATCTGGACGTGGATGTAATATATGATAAACAAACAAATAAGTTGAATACAAAAATATATAGAAAACCCACATTTTCAAATGCTTACCTGCACTATGATAGCTGGCACCCTGACCATCAGAAAAAAGCCATAGTGAAGGGGCAGATGGTCAGGGCGGCCAGAATGGTCAGTGAAGAACTTGACTTTATTACAGAAATGAAATACATTATGCAGCTTTTCATTAATAGGGGGTATCCAGAACAATTTTGTGTTCGAATATATGAAGAAATTATCAATAAAAGAAGGAATGGTATTTACACAGCAATTTTAAATACTGGTATAATATCGAATCATAAGTTGGAGAATATGGAGGAAACATTTAATAATAATATCCCATTGTATATCATTAAATTTGATGACTGTACCAAATATATAGAAGGTATTATTAAGAAAAATTGGGATTTTTTCATCAATGATAAAATTGGGAGACAAGTATTTTATGGAATAATAAAATTTGTGTACAAAAAAAGCCCTTCTTTCAAAAATATATTGGAGCACAAAAGTATAACTGGACAAAGTATGAGTGCAAGAAAAGGGAATTTTAAATGTGGAGCATGTAAGACATGTAATTATATTCATATAACAGATAATAATGTTACAATTAATGGATGTAATATATTAATATATGGACATTATAACTGTCAAACCACTAATATAGTATATATTGCCTTGTGCCAGCAATGCAATGTATTTTACGTGGGAAAAACGAAAAGAAAATTTAGACAAAGAATTAAAGAACATCTATTGGATATAAAACATCAGAAGAATAGTAATGCTTTAGCAAGACACATTATGGAATTTAAAGATCATACCTTTAAATTTATGGTAGTAACTCAAATTAAACAAGATCTACAGGGAAAGACTACCATATATCATTTGGATATGGAAGAATTAAAATGGCAATTATTGCTCAATGCGTGTATACCTCCGGGTATTAACGAATATATGAGCATTATGCCAGTATTGAAATTGAATAGAATATATAATGTATGATATAGTATGATATTCATTATTTAAGTATCAAATTTATTTTGTATTTATAATTTAATAGTTTGCATAAAACATAAATATTATAATTATATAGATCACATATTAATATATATTAGGTATACATATACTTATAATGGCAACAATATATACAGGGTGCATAAGCTTTTTGCTTATAAGATTACATCATAACAGCGTATAACTTGATATATATTACATTAATAAATTAATCTGTAGTATAAGACAATATATACTCGGCAACAACACAGGGTTAATATATACATTCCTTATGGTACACACGGAGTATAATAATAATGCATAGGATAATAAATTATTGATTATATGTTATTACAGATTGATCAAATTAATAGCTATAAGCAATTTTATAGTATTTTGTAAGTTGAATTGTATTAGATTATATGTAATTGTCTATTTGTAAAGTGCATGAGAGTACAATGTGTATATATATATATATATGTGTTTGTTTTTAATGAGAGAGAAAAAGTATATAATTATATACATTTTTTTGAATCAATACCATTTCCCTTTTAAGAAAATATGGCGGGAAATTAGGTCATTAATTGATATGATTATTGAATAATCAGTATTGTATAAATAAATGATGTAGAATGGTAGACTGTATTCTGAGGAAGTTCGTAAGGACGAAACCTAGGTCAACAATAAAGCAGTGTTCGTGTAAAGGTGGTTCCGGAGTTTTTTCTACAGTTTTTTGCATTGGTTAGTTATTACCAGTTTGATTCGTTCTCTTGTGGATATCTGTTCATCTCCTTATTGGCAATACATCGGCCTATCTTGCTTTTGTACTATAAGTAATTGATGGTGTCCTTACTGTAATTATGTGTAAACTGTAGAAAATTAGTACTACAGTTAAAAGAGGACAAAATTTTTTCCATGCCTTCAATATCCGTTTCCACCACCATAAAGATGTCATCCAGAAATCTCGTATAGTAGGTAATTTTTTTCTTTATTTTCTTCATTCTCAAGAGAATTTGTCGATAATATAGCGACAGAGGTAAAAAACAAACGATGGGAAGGAATATACTCTCCAATACTTGGTACAATATTAGGACCAATGGGAAATCTTGAACAAACAGGACTAGTAGTAAAAAAAGTGACAAGTTTAGAATTTTCTTGTAGCTTTATTACTTATTTCAACTTGGATGCATTTGACGTCAGGAACATCTTAAATAAGAATTGGCATCTTTTGTGCTCGGATAATGCGTTTAATGAATTACTAACAGATAAACCGAAAGTTATATATAAAAGAAATCAAAATTTCAAGGAAATTTTGCAAAGTAAAAAAGAAAATGTTAGAATTAATGGAGGTATGACAAAATGTAATATGTGCAACTACTGTAAATATGTAGAAGAAGGTAGTAGTTTCACAATTAGGAATCGGACCTACAAAATAGGGAGAAAGTATAACTGTAGTAGCCGTCAAGTTGTATATTTGGCAACATGTGACACATGTTTAGCCTTTTATATAGGAAAAACGGACAGGAAACTACATGAAAGAATATACGAGCACATATACAGTATTAGGAGAATTAAATTGGATAACGCACTAGCTAGGCACTGTCATTTGAACGAAGGGCATAATTTTAGATTTAAGGTGATAGACCAAGTCGAACCAGATGTTAGATGCCAATATGAACCACTAAAACTTGAGAGGAAGGAACTGATATGGCAACTGACGGTGAGTGCTAGTCAATTACCAGGATTAAATGAGATGACATCAATTAAATGCATTTTAAGATTAAAAAATCTAGAAAGATGAATGGTTAAGTGTAGTTAGGTTGACCTAATAAAATTATAGTATACTACACTGTATTTAATAGTGCAATAAGAATAGAATGCATTTTAGATTAATACTCTTGCGATATTGGTATTCAGTTTTTAAGACATAGTTAATTCAAATTGTATTTAATATTTATATTGATATTTATTTTTGAAATATATGTTTTTAAGTGTTATATAGCATGTAATATTATGTTACATATTGTTATATATTATATTATACAGTGTATGATATGTTGGTATGTTGTTCATTGAATACTGTATATATATATATATACATATGAAAAATATAGATTATGTAGCATAATTAGAATATAGAATGTTAATATAGGTAGAATAAACAATAATGAGTTAGATTATATATTTATAAATTGACAACCCCCTTTGTCAGGCATAAAGTAACAAATACGACTTCGAAAATGAATATTTTAAAGGCTTTATTACTACAATGTTATAATGTTTTAAATATATTTTTAAAATTTTTTAAAATGTTATATAAGGACTTAGAATGTTTTTCAATAACGTGAAAATGTAATTGTAAAAAGTTCACGTGGGTAGCACTTTATTAAAGTAGATTTTTTATAAGCACTGTAGATAGTTAATGTACTACTATATTTAAGTTAAATTTTGTTAAATCTGACATTTAACACTTATAATAAACAGTAGGTGAAGAATTTCTGTTTTAATAGTTAGTATACATTTGAGTATGAAAGGGTTAAATGGTTTACGATCAATTAATCAATTGATCAACATTAATTGTGTTTAACTGCTCGAGATTTTAATATTTAAATGCATGAATGACGTTAGTAATTTGTCTTCTGAGGAAGTTGCGATAACTAGAGGCGACGAAAAGTGTATGAGTTACTGCACGCTTAAAGACTGTATTACTTGTGGATCTAATAAAGTGGCTGTTATTGGACTTTTTCTGGCTGTTCGGTGGATTTGTTTCTAAGGTTTGTTCTGGTGACTGTTGGCCATTCAGAAAGGTAGCTGTTAAACCAGTTGCAGAGGAAAGTTTGAGCTGGGAGGGTTTAGAGAGGAGGATGGGGTGGGAGACAGTGTCAGAGGCTTTAGACAGGTATAAGAATAGGCAGGAGAACAGTCTATTGTTATCCCTGGCTAGGGAGATGGTATTGGAGAAGGAGGTCAGAGCAATGGATGTGCTGAGATGTGGGTGGAAGCCATGTTAGGTAGGCATGAGCAGGTTGTCTTGAATGAGGTGGGCCAAGATTTGTGTACACAGTGTTTGAGCATTTTGGGGAGGGGAGAAAGTATGGCAGTTGGTCGAAAGTTGGAAAATTCAGTGTAATTACTGCCTTTGTGTATGGTTATGGTACAGAATTTTTTCCATAGGGTAGAAACAGTTGATCCAGCAATAGAGTGATTAATTAGGATGGAGAAAGGGTATGCTATTGATGTAGCAGCAGTTTTTAGGAAGAGTGCTGGCAGTTTGTCAGCCAATGGGGAGCATGGTTTAAGTTTTAGGAGGAGTTTTTTAACATAGCTTGTGGGAATGGGCCTTAGAGAAAAGGGGGAAGATTCTCGATGGGGGGTTGTGGGGGGTGGTCAGAGGACTGCGTAAGTTTGCTTATTGTGTCAATGAAGTAAGAATTGAAGATGGATGCAGTTTTAAGGGGTGTGTTGTTGGGGCAGGGTTTGGGTTGTAGAAGGATTACCTGGGTGGAGTATTTGGTTCATGCTGTTCCAAAATCCTTGGGGTTTCTGGAGTGTGTAGTCTGGGGTAGAAGGTAAAAGTTATTTTTATCAGTACTGATGTGCTTTTTAGTGAGATTTCTCTATCTTTGGTTGTGTGAGGGAGATTTTTTCTTGGACCAAAGTTATCAGGCAGTGTCCCTTTTTGTAATTAGAGACCAAGTTGTGTTCATGAGCCAAGGGGAGATGTGGGACTTGACTCTAATAGTGTGTAGAGGAGCAAGGGAGTTGAGTATGTTAAGGAAGATGGAGTTAAAGTATGATACAGCTTCATTGAGAGGTAATGTGAGAAGATTGGACCAGTTTATTGCTGAGATGGAATTATTGAAAGTCTCTGGGTTAAAGTTAGTCAGTTTTTGACATTCTTTGAATCTGTGGAGTTTGGGAATATGGGTGAGTGTCAAAGAATTTGTATTGGGCAATGGTCACTGATGGAGTCAGGTAGTGTTTCAGGCTGAGTATAGTGGTTAGGATTGGAAACAAGTATCCAGTCAATGACAGAACTGGAATTGGTGGGTTTGTCATGGAATGTGGGGGAGGAGATGAGTTAGGTATAGCTATAAAGGTTAATGTAGGTGGAAGGGGAGTTAGCTGTGAGGGTAAGCCAGTTTATATTAGCATCTCCTAGTATTAAGGTCTTATTAGGGATGTGGTCAGAGATCCAATTTAGAATATGCTCTAGTAGGGATATGTTATCCCCTGGTGGAATGTAGATGGCAGCTATTGTTTTCTGATTGTTGGGTTTAAAGTTGGCTAAGAGGAGCTCTGCTGGGTGAAAGGTGGGAAGAAGATTGGAAGGAGGGTTAAGGTAAGGAGGTCAGAGTACAGGATAGCTACTCTACCTCCTTTCTTATGGGTTCTTTCAAGACGTAGTATGTTGTAACCTGGGGGAAGTAATTCATTATCAGTATTGTATGGTTTAAGCCAAGTTTCAGAGAGAGCAACTATGTTTGGGGAGTACTGAGCTATCCAAGAGTGGAATTCAGTTATCTTATTAAGGATACTGTAGATGTCAATAGGTAGAAGGAGATGTGTTTGGGAGTTTTGTTAGGCGTGAATGAGGAGGTGTGTGGGGTAATGGAAGGGGCAGTTAGCATATTTTGTGAGCCAGGGTTGAGGTGAATATCACCAGTGAGTTGTAGGGTGTTAACATGGTACAGGAGATGTGATATATGTGAATAGGGGGTGAGGTATTTTTGTTTTGTTCTGTGAAATGAGTATGCTTTGGGAGGAAGTATGATTTTGGAGAGAGTAAATTCATTACAGGAGAAAAATTAGGGTACAATAGGAAAGCTGCAGTGAGTGTTGGAATGTGTAGTGGAGTCAGTGGCTGTTGGAGAGCAAGGGTGCTGGAATAGATGGGTATGGTTAGAGGTTAAGTAACAGAACAGCAGAAGTAGGGAGGATATGATGAGAGAGTGAAGTGAAGATGAAGGCATTCTGCAGGCCATATTAGTGGGTGTATGATTGTGTAACAGAGAAAGAAAGAAGAGGGAAATGGAATGTGAATGACAGAAATGCTAGGCGAGTATAAATGCATGAGTGAGGGGATGAGAAAGGTAGGGAAGATGTTTAGAAGGTGTCTAGTGAAATTGGAGGGGAGTCTAGAGGAATTGGAGGGTGTGGATGGGAGGGGTTAGTACTGATAGGTTATGGTTACAGTGGTGGAGAGTAAAGAGGAGTGGAATGCATTAGGTGTGGAGGAGTGGGGAGGGTTAAGGTGGGTTCTGATTGGAAAGAACTGCAGGAAGTAAGAGTTGGGAGGGGGTGGGGTAATAGAGGTTAAACTACAAAGGAAATTGATATGGCATGGGTGGGAATGGGGTAGGGTAGGGGAGCAGAGTGAGGGCGAATGGAGTGGGTACAGCCGGGATATAATAGGCAGCAAGATTATCAAAAAACAATGCGTGGAGTAGTGGGATGCAGCTGAGAAAGCTATCACTATGTATAAGGTAGGAGTACGTGAAGGTATGTGTATGAAAGTAGGCTAGAGTGTGGGGGAGTAAAAAGTAGTGGGAGCTTGGCAAGTAAGAGGGTGACTACAGGTCAAAGGAGATGAGGAAGCATACTAGAGTTTATGAGTTAGAAGGTGAGCATATTGGATATAAAAAAGAAAAGAGTGGGGGAAGTCAGAGAGAATAGTGAGGACAAAGTGTAATGGAAGGGGGAGGCACAGGTCTGGTATGGGAGTGTGCAGGTGGTCTTACAAATAAATATAACAAAATAGCAGGGTAAGATTAAGTATTACACATACTTCACACTAAGTAAGTCATGTATGGAGCTGTAGCAATTCAGGTTGAGCTGAGATCATGTAGCTGGTGGAGGAGAGAATTAGCTTGCATTCTTACCAGGGAACACACCATGGTTTTCTGCTTCACACTAAGTAAGTCAGGTGTGGAGCTGTAGTAATTCAGGTTGAGCTGAGGATGTGTACCTAGATAACATCTGCATGTTTTGGACAGCTACACTGGATAAACTAAAATAGTTTATTTCTTATTTGGGTGAAACCACTGAATTCTTAAACTTTACCTATAATTATTCTTATGACATGTTGTTGTACTTGGATGTAACTATTTACAAAACTGTGCAGGTTTTAAATCCAGGATACATAGGAAAGAAAATTTTTCAAATTCCTGTTTACATTTTTTAAGTGCACACCCATTTGTCCAGAAAAAAGTATTCTGAAAGGACAATTTGTTAGAAAAAGTCAAATGGCCTCCATGGATAGTGATTTTGAAGATGAATGTGAACTTTTGGAGGGTCTTTTTAAAGAGAAAGATTACCCCCTTGATTTAATTCAGGAAGTAAAATGTGAGGTGGCAAAGGGGAGAAAAGATAAGTTTAAACCTATTTTAGGTGAAACTTCATTAATAAATGTCCCTGTTGGTAATGATGATAATAACAAAGAGGAAGTATATAACAGGTCTTTTGTTACAGAATTTAATGGGAATGTATTTATGGTTAAAAGGATAGTTGAAAAGGAATGGGAAGAATTTATAGGGTTGACAGATATAGGGGAAATCCCCAAATATCCAGTGAAAGTTATATAAGAGGGCTCAAAATTTAAAAGATTCATTTGAAAAATGTAAGGACAATAGATTAGTAGCCCAGGCTAAAAGGAAGGGCACATTTAAATGTGGTGCCTGTTCCCAGTGCCCCTATATCTAGCATAATGACAGTGTTTCCCTGACTAGTAGGGGTAGAATAATTGAAGGTAGTAGTTTTTCGAACTGTAACTCTTATGGCTTAGTATTCCTTGCGCTTTGTGATCATTGCAAAGCTTTTTATGTGGGTAAAACAGAGCACAAGCTTAAGAAAAGAATTTATGAGCATTATTATGATATTTGCGTCAACAATGAAAACAATGCTCTATTTAAACACATTAAGATATGTCCAAGGGCAAGGTTTTTATTCTTTGTATTGGATGAAGTTAATAAGGAAGTAAATGGAAGGCCATGGGAGACTAAGTATAGAGAATTGTGGTGGCAAGTTACACTGAAAGCCAATGGGTTCCTATCATGTAGTCAAACTTTTACAAGTTCGAACCACATATGGTTGAGACCTTCTTCTTCTTTCGGCTTTTTCCCGGTTAGGGGTCGTCACAGCGGATCATCTGTCTGCTCATGACTGGCAGTGGAGTTTTACGGTGTCGAGTTGCCAGCCCAGCGCCCAACCTTCCACAGAAGACACACACGGACACACACTCACTCACACCTAGGGCCAATTTAGAGTGTCCAATTCACCTACTGCATGTCTTTGGGATGTGGGAGGAAACCGGAGCACCCGGAGGAAACCCACGCGACCACAGGGAGGACATGCAGACTGCGCACAGAAGGCACCCCAGCCGAGGATTGAACCGGAGAACCTCTTGCTGTGAGGCGGCAACACTAACTGCTGCACCACCGTGGCCGCCCACACATATGGTTGAGACCATATGTTTGAATTTGTAAAAGTTCGACCGTTTGAATGGAAATCTCCATAAGCGGAGGTTTCCATTCACTTCAATGTGGTGAGATCTCAGAGTTGGTATATTTAAGTAGCGGGGGGTGTGGTGGGCACAGCCCCCCACATGGGGGGTGCAGAGGGGGCTTGCCCCCTGCTTACAACACTTTATTATTTTGTCTGTTGGCTTTTTTTTTTTTTTTTATATAGTCAAAGTTCTGTAACTTCGAACATAATGGTTCGACCATTAGGTGTTAGGAGTTAAGTAACTTTGACTATCTGATATAGGCACCAAGCCAATATGTCCCCTGGCCTTAATGACAATATTTCCTTAGTTCCACTTCTTAAAGTTAGAGCAGCCAAATTGTAACAACATCAGTGAACTGGATTATTATGGTTCTTAAGAAGTTTTTAACAAGTATTTTGTTTCTTTGAAATTTACTATTTTTGTTTTATTTTGTACAGACTTATTTAGTAGTTTAATAGTTTTCTTTTTTGTTTTAGTTAAAACATTAAGTACATTTTAATTGTTATAACAGACTTTGGTCAGTAGATGGAGTATTTGGGTTATATATGATAACGTATTGGCTTCTGCAGTGCATTTTGAACACATTTCATATGAATATGCATTTTATTTTTATGGTATTTGAATGTCAGTTTCAACATCATGGCATGAATGGCTTTTAATAATTTTTAAGTTTTGAAAGAGGTATTAGTTTTGATCTTACATGGGGTATTCACCGCAAGCTATGGTATGCTTTGTTATTTAATCATTAATATTTATTAATGTTCCTTAATATTCACTGGGTGCGCATTTGTATGTTTCATGGATTTATTGTTTAATTGTATTGATGACTATTTAAAAGAGGTTTGTGGGATTAGTAATTTATCTGATGAAGTCTTGCAATGGATAGATGAAAACGTGGTGACTTAGCTTTTATGTCTAATTTTATTTTATTTTTTGAATAAATCTGTGTCAACGTTATTTCGTGGAGCTGAAGTCTTTTTTTTCCCCCTCACAAGTGCCCTGTTCTATGACTTGTTGGCTTGGATTGATTTAGGCACTGTGTCTTCTATTTTTACTGGACATTACACCACTTGCTGACCTGTGTCTGTCTACGTGGTGGCATCCAGCAGACATAGGATGTCTCTAGGTAAATGGATTATGTACTGTTGCGCCCTTAGTTTGGATCCTTTGAACAACATTATGGCAGTGTGATAGTTCAGAGTTACTCAGCATTATTAGGGTATGTAGAACAATACAGATATCCACACACATACTTATGTAATTAACAGGGTTGTATATATAAATGCAGCTGTGTGTGTGTATGATATGTATATGTGTCATGCTGATATATGGGGAGAGTCTATGTATCATTATAATACATATAGCTATATATATCAGTATATATCTATTTGACACGACATACCGATAGATATACTATGTATGTGACAGAGAGATTGTGACAGACGGATATGTATATGTCTGTAGGTATAGACATATCTACACATGACAGGTCATTCTGATGATGGGGCAAGAAAATAGCGCTCATTTAAAGGGGCAACAGAATAGTGCTCATTTTAACTAAGTATTTGGGCATGCCCAGTAGGATTGTCAGTATCATAAGGTGACTCCAGGCCACACCTACCTGTACTTCATTCTGGGATTTTGCGTGACATACCTCTCAACTGTCCAGATCTTCACTGATTGTCCAGAGATTTGACGCATATTTTTGGTCTGTTCCTCATAAAAATTGTACTTTTCTGGCACATCACTTGGATGATCTGTGGATTGCAATTACTATATAATGACATACATTTGACTTTCTGACTTCAAATCTTTCAGAAAAATGTATGCTGACACAAACCCTGTTATTCTAGCAACATTTTAGGTTTATAAGAGCCGTATTTAAAATATGCCCCATATTGTGGGTCTTTGTCCCCCTATTTTGTTGAGCTTTGTCCAGATTTCTATGTTGCAGACACTGACATCTGTCCCTGTTTCTGCAGTACTGCACTTCAATCAAAATGTCCACAGCATTCCCCAGCTGTCTGCTGTATTTAATATGTGACTGAGGTTCATAATCTTATACCACGTAAAGAATGACAGTATGTGAAAACAGCGACATAATCATAGCTCACGTACAAAAAATGTGAATACTTCCAGATTAGAACCATCAACACCATCACCCATGCTAACATCCCTAATACACTGAGCCACACAGGCTGCCAGACAGAGAGGTGTCACTCATCACACAATCGACAGCAGAAATATGTACATTGTTCTTTCTGCTTTACATGGAACATGGAATGTGTGAGAAAGTACTATGTTACAGCCCTGAGATTGCCTGGTCTGCTGACACTATTGGACTGGGTATATGTAGTCCCATGTAGATGTTACTTCTGTACACATAGCCCACTATATTTCATTGCATAAATGCAGCAGATCCATACATATGATACCATACTATGTTAATCCTTACAAGTAGTATGTAGATTAGAGACAAACCTGCAGTTCAGGGCTAACTGTGTGATGCAAGCAGTACACTGCCAATACATGGATAGGTACATGTTGTGTGGGTTACCTGACATCATCAATTTTAATATATGTATGTGAATAGGAGTAAGATGTCAGTCTCTAGGGCCCTACATTGTCAGTGAATGTGCTATGCATTGTCTCTTAGCCAAAGCCAGGATGTACAGGGCACACCTACGTCTGTCTACAGGGACATCATCAGGGGGTTCCTCCTCCTAATCCTCCTGTGAGTGTGGCTGTGGTGACCTAGGCACTGGTGGGGGGATGTGTATCCCTTCCCTCTGCTGATCCTGCTGCAGCTGTTTCTGCAGGATCATATTGTGTAACATGGCACATACTGTTAACATCTGTGCACATGTTGCTGGAGTATAATACAGCACTCCACCAGATATATCGAGGCACTGGAACCGTGACTTCAGAAGCCCAAACCCACACTCTCTGATGTTCCTAGTTTGTGCCTGTGCCTCATTATGGGGTTCTTCCTTGGATGTGTGTGCATGTCTGATGGGTGCCATCATCCACGGATCCATTGCATAGCCAGCATCCCCCAGTAAATGGTCATGTGGGATGCCCCCCCCCCACAATCATCTGGTACAGCTGTGATGTGTGCCAGATATGGGAGTTGTGATAACTGCCAGGGCTGCCAGTGCACACATTCATGATAATGCCCTGGGCACTGTACATGACCTGGCAGTTGATGGAGTGGTACCCCTTGTGGTTGACATAGATTCTACCCTCCTCGCCAGGTGGTGCCTTGATGTGTACATGAGTGCAATCTATAGCACCCAGTACCTCAGGGTAGTGTTCTACATGGTAGAAGTGGTGGTTATTGCTGGCCCTCACCTCAGGGGTGAGGGGGAAAATAAATGTTTCCACTGGCATGTTGAAGGATGGCATCCAGGAGTTGGTGGAGTATCCTGGATGCTGATGCCTGTGAGACCCCCATCATGTCCCCAGCTGGTCTTTGGAAGGTACCTGTGTCTATTATCCTAAGTGCTACACATACCTTTGTTTCCACTCGGATAGGTTTGCCTCTGTTGGCTCTGGTCCTAAGTTGAGGGCAGCAGAGCTTAATGAGTTATTGTAGTGTGTTCCTGTCTACCCTGTAGTGCTCTACAATCTCCAGCTCATGTAGCTCCTGGAAGGTTACCCTAAGCCTGAACACTCTTCTCCTTCTCTCTCTAGGTCTGCTGTCAGCAGCAGCACTGACTTCAGCATCTAGCACATATAGATGAAGCAGACCTACAGCAGCCCCTAGCATTCTTTCAGTTAAAATTCACAAGTCTGTACTCCAATGGTACAGAGTATGGGGGAAAATCAGATTGTAGGGTGTATGCATACTTTATAGTGCTCTGCTGTAGGTGCTGACTGTGTGATTGGCTACCTCTGATGCATTCCATCTGCCTAGTAATTTAATGGCCCTAATTTAAGTTAAACAGAGGTAAAAACTAATTAATATATCATTGGCTTTTAGATACTCTTAGCACTGCGGCATGCCTCACAAGCATGCAACCAGTAGGTAAACAAAGTTTAGCACTTAGTGGATACCCCCCCCCCCCAGACTTCCATGCTGAGCACAGTGGCGCACCATGCAAACATGTAGAAACACATGCCCCTTAGCTAAATAAAGCTTACAAATCAGTGCACCCCCCCCCCCCGAATGGACACCCTCAGCACGGAGGTGCACCTTACAAACAGGTGCAAAGCTGAAATCAGCTTAGAATTCATTGGACACAATCAGCTTAGACGTCATTGGACACACCTTCTCCTGATGTCAGCTACCGCCTGTGTGGACACCAATATGGTTCTATGCCTACATAGAGGGGATATGTGGACACACGATTACCCCATTATGCTATTTAGTACCTCTACCTTATTTACATAGGGATACAGCCTGGAAACTACATGCTTCAAAGCCCTACCATGTTAGCAACAGCACCAGTGTACCATTGCCGATACTCCAAGCAGGGTCCTGTAATACATTTCTGTCACATAATATTAATTTTTTTTTCCAAGTTTTTTTTTTTAATAAGGCACGTTTGCAAACTATGGCATGCCACGCAAACATGCCTGATTACAAAAAATATTATTTTAACTTATTTTCTTTAATTTTTCAGACACACACAGAGGATAGTTTTGCTCATATCTGTATGTGGTATGCCATTACTGTCTATCTATATTTTTACAGCCCCTTTTGTCTGTCTACATTCCTGTACACAGAATTTTTCCATGTACACTACAGACACTGACACAGGGTCTACAAAGCTCCCTATCTACTTGCTGAATTGCTCTCCCTGTTTCATTTGCATGAGATTCACCTCCTTATGAGGTAATTTGCATGGCACAGAACTTCCTGTGTTGGTGAGTGTATGTGCGCCACCCAGCAGTGTTTACTGAATCTGAAACCTGCTTAGCTTCATGTAAGCAGTGTGACATGATGCCTACATGGTAAAAAAGACCATGTAGGCTCTATTAAATTACTCCCACAGTCTGATTATGACCATATTATCTTCAAATTCAGCAACACATTAAAGGCCACATTCACTCTTTCAAAAAAAAATGATTTTATAGAAAAACAAAACAAAATACATGCTTGTTTATTCAGCTTGCTAACATGACTTACAAGTAATGGAGAAGACTATTTTATTTTGTTTTAATTTATCTATTGATCTATCAAGGTATCGATCTGTCTGTCCATCTATCCATTAATTTCTCCTTTATTGATTGGGTTAGTTCCACTTGATTAGTAGCCTCTTTCAGGGAAGACCTGAGGTAGTATTTAAACTACTAGGACAAATTTGGCCATGGGATCAGGGAACTCCCGCTTTACTCTGTTGCATATCACCTACTCAGACGCAATCTCTGCCTAACATACAAAGCTATGTCAAACCCAAAGCTGTTGGACATGCTCCACTTAAAGAAATCCCAATCCCTCCGAGCTACACGCTCTAGGGACCTAAACATTGTCACCACAATAAGCAGAACATGCTGGAGGGATAGATTCCTGTCCCAGGGACTTCCCATACTCTGGAACAAACTACCTATCTATATTAAACAAAGCTCCTCATTAGCACTCTTCAAGAAAAATCTTGATGATTGGATGGGAGAGAGGAAATTCACCCTGGGGATCACTTCTGTGGCTCTGCTCGACAGGAGCACAGGAAAATAATTTTCTTGGGTGGCGAAAGCCAGGGTACCGTTTTGGCTAGGCTTATATAGGCCCTAGGGCCAATAGCCTAGTACCTACCTATGAACTTCCCCTGTTCTTTTGATTGGTGTCATGGGACCCTTTATATCTAACTGAACAACCACCGACAAAAGCAGATTGTACCTTGGTTTAATACCTCATCTGAAGGGTGGCAAACTCAGGAGTGCAGCAACACTCCCCCCTTATTCTGCACTGCAGTGTCAGCAATCAATCTACCTGGTAGGAATAAAACCCACAGCCTTCAGCACCAAAGGCCAGTGCGTTAATTGTTGAATATCTAACACTGTTTTAACAGAAAGAACTGAGCAAATGACCAGAGAGTAAATTACTTTCACCTACAAACAGTCTCCACCTATCCAGCCAGTTACAGCCACTTTGCCATGTACACCTCATGAGACTGTGATAACAAACCATTACCTGTTCACCTGTGATAACTGGTGCTGCGGTAGCATTGTCACCTCACAGTAAGACGCTGTCCAGTTCGATTCTCAGCTAGAGCGTCTTCTGCGTGGAGACATGCATGACTTGGCGTGCCTTCGTTGAAGGTTGTGCATCAGGCCTGGCAAGCCGGTACATAAAAATCAACTGCCAGTCATTAGCAGACCGGAGTTCCCCTGTGGCGACCCCTAACCGGGAAAAGCCGAAAGACACAAACAAACAAACCTGTTCACCTGTGAGAATCAGAGTAAAGTCTAAAAAAATAATGACTAAATAACAACTAAAAATAAAAATTATTAACATTTTTGAATGGCAAAAGCCCCGTATCAGAAACATATTTTAAATATTGTTCTTATATACTTAATTTGCTATAAAACACTGGTATTCATTTTTTGAAGAATATGAAGTCTATAAACTCAAACTTCTTTCATTATAATACTGACTATTGTCCTGAATGATTTCCAGGAAAACACATTTTGAAGAACAGAAAAAACACAAGGGGAATGTAAGGAACATTATGAGAAACCAGGGACAGGTTCAACTTGGTTTTACACATAACAGTACACACAGAATAAATATTCCAAATCATAAAGCCATACTTTAAACTGATGAAATGAAAAGAACATAAATTGCTATTATAAACAGCCACCCCACCCTTATTTAGTAATTGCAGTATTCAATGATTTGCCAGAAAAATACTATGAAGCACAGACCAAAAATATGAGGGAAAGTGGGACATTCTGTGAAATCATTGACAATTTCAACCTGGTTTCACACAAAACAGTAAACAGAATATTTCAACTTATTTTATACAAATGCAATCTAGTCCTGTAACATCAGATTTTAAACTGAACAAACAGGAAGATACGTTGGTGTCAACCACAGCCAGCCCTGCCTCCCTCTTTAGTGACTGCAATGCTCAATGATTTGTTTGAAAAAGACAGACCAAAAGGGTTAAGGGACCAGATCACCTACCTGGTTATCAAATGGAAATAAATCAATCAGTAAATAAAACTACTAATTTTATGAGTCACAGACCAGAAATAAGAAGAAAAGTCAAGAGTATTCTGTGAAATCAGGGACAGTTTCAGCTTTCTTACTTAAAAGCCAATAACCACAGAATAAATATTCCAACTTAGCTCATACAAATACAAACTAGTCCTGTAAAACAGATATTATGAGCAAATGGCAACATGGTGAGTTGTGTTCATCCAAAACCAGCCCTCTACCCTGCCCTCATTTAATGATTGCAATCTGTTAGAGTGTGCTCAACAATATACTAAGGTTGAAAGTAATTTTGCTGCAATTATGCAACATAAATAATGTATAAGATAAAGCTTGCTTAAATGTAGAAATAGAGTTTAGTAATATGTAATCAGCATCCATACTAAATTACCATGGCTTGGAAAAGGAATCTGCTGAATGGACATTTTTCCCTTACAGACTCAAAACAGGATGTATGCAAGAGCAAAAATACAAAATCTGCTTTTAAAGAATGGACATTTTTCCCTTACAGACTCAAAACAGGATGTATGCAAGAGCAAAAATACAAAATCTGCTTTTAAAGAATGGACATTTTTCCCTTACAGACTCAAACAGGATGTATGCAAGAACAAAAATGCAAAATCTGCTTTTAAAGAACAATGACATGTTATTCTGCATATAAGGATGGACACAATATGTTTCCTAAAACAACAGGATATGTTTATGACACTGTGACAATGTGTTTTCTCAAAAATATGTTTTTCTGCATGGAAAAACAGGATATGACACAAGAACAGATGTTTTTATATAAAGATCCAAATAAAATACAGGATGTTCACACTGTCAGAAAAGCTGATCTCTGACAATGTGTTTTCTCAAAAATATGTTTTTCTGCATAAAAAACAGGATATGCTTATCAGCATTGGTACAAGAACATATGTTCATATACACAGATCCAAATAGAATACAGAACAATGTGTTTCCTCAAAAATATGTTTTCTACATGGACATCAGGACACTGTTACAGGATATTCACACTGTCAGAAAAGCTGGTCTCTTACAAGACATTGTTAAACAAGGAAGCTTAGTATTGTTTCTACAGGACTAAAACTGTATACAAAGAGCTGTATAAATCCAGTTATGTTAGAGGTATGATAGGGACACAAGTCCTAAGGTAAATGTTATATCTCTCACATCATCTGTACTATATGAGAAGTAAAGTTGGAACAGTACTTTTAAGCTGCAACGTGGTTCCGTTTGATTTATTATAAAAAGTTATTTGTTACTGCTCTCTAAAGTTGATGCTGCAAAGTATATTCTCTCATCACTGTATATTCTGCAAGTTTCTGTATGCAACAGACTGTGAATGTAAATATAACCAGACTTTGAATTTTAGCAGAATCCAGCCAGCAAGACTGAGTGTCTTAAGAACACTTCAAATCCATCACACCAAGCAGTAAGCAGCTCCATGTAATTTTTTCAATGGCAAGCTAGCCTGCATTTGAACCTACAATCTGCATTCAAACACAGGAGGAGTGATGGTAAGCCCTGCAGAGGGTCACTTCAGTTAAATTGCAGCAACTAACATTTGCACGTATGTGTAAATCCTAAACAGAAGTATTCCAGTTTATGCAGCTTGCAGTAGTACAGTTTTTTAGACGTCTACATCCGGAGTGAGACTGAAGTTCCAGTCGCAGTGCCATAATTTCGCTAAGAAAAGGGGAATATCCACTAGCACAGCAGTCTGCTGCCTGTTGTGCTTTCCTAGCTTCTCAAGTGACTTTGAAAAATTTCCAGCCATCTGCAACAACAGCCTGATCACCTGTTTTCTTGCTCACTGGTAAGACTTTTTTCTCGTCACATTTTTTTAGTATGGATGCTATCAGGCAGAATTCTAGCAAATGTAAGCCAAGTTTTACTCTTAATGTAGCAGAACAACCAGATAAAATATGGAGTAAATTGCAATGTTGGTATACACAACACATTAGTAAGTGTAAAACCTTGTTAGGGCAAGTTGACATACCAGCATTATGTAAGTGGATTGTAACATTTGATTGGTATTTGCAACAAAAAATGAAGTATATCATAGTAAATGTTTATTGTGTGATTCAAAGGAAACTGCATTTTGTGTAATATGCCATAAACAAGTATTGCATGATATTGCTAAAAAAATAGACTGTGCAGACAGATCTGTTCATGATAAAGAATTAATTAATAATACACAGTTTTCATTATATCCAGATGTAAAGCAGTTATGTCCTGTCAGTACATTAATTTCTGAATTACAACAGCAATCAAATCTGTTATTGACAGAGTCCCCTGTAGATCTTGTAACTCCCTTTAAAAATTATGTACAAGCATGGAATGATGCCTCGGCTACACATACAGATGAGGACAGAAACAAAGTTTATGATACATTGACAGAAGACTTTAATAAGTTTTTAAAAGAGAAACAAAATGAATTTAAAATGTTCAAAACTGACATTCAAGATCTCTGTCAAAAGTGCATAGGAGCTCTGCAGTCAACAGAGGAATCCAATAACAGGTATCATATATCCCTTAAACACTTACAGGTAGAAATGACAGACCTTTAACAGCATCTGAAGGAAAAGGAAGAAGAATTAGATGAATTAACAGAGACTAACCTCCAAAATACTATTTTGATATCCCAGCTTAAAGAAGAGTTAAAAACACAAAACCAGTCCAAATTATAGAACAGGGACAGGGAACCACTACAGATTTATATACGCAGTCTAGATTATTACAGAGTTTACCACAGTGGAATGATAAAAAAGGCATATTTTATAACATGCTTACATTTGAAGAATGGGTGGCATATACAGCAGGATCTGATATATGGACAGATGCATTACTTAGATGTTTCTGGATTTTCATTCCCAAATGTTTTAAAACTTTCATACAATTAAAGCAAGATGATTATCAGTTGAACACTAAAGTAGGACGTATGACAGCCGTTTTAATGGCATTTACACAAGGGCAGCCTCTCACAGCCAAATTATTAGATAATTTTAAAATTAGAAAAAAGAGAAAGTCCCAGGAGAATAAATCAGCTGAACACTTTATTCACATAATTTTAAAATTACTATCACAGATAAATTAATGGAACAAAGTGATCATTTTAGACTTGCATTTCAAATCATATATAAAAAAACAGACAGAGACATGGGAAAAAGAGACATACAAAAACAATTAATACATTGCTTCTTAGAACAAGTCAAAGGGGTTCCAGGGGATATTAAATGTATCTACGAAGAAAATTCTGATACCCTCACTGATTTGGTACAAAAACTAATGAGGGGACGGACTATTGCCGATGATGGGACTTTATACTCACACCATATCTTTGCATGTGAAGATAATAGTGAGCCATTTGAAGTAATTGGTGAAGTCAAAAACAGGGGAAGGCAAAGATGGTGTGACCAACCACCAGCAGAAAGAGCTGTGTCAGCACCACCAGCTCCTGCCTCTATGCTTGTAGTACCAGGATCAAGCACAGGTAATGAGCAAAAGGCACCAACATGCTTCTTTTGTAAAAAAATAGGACACGTTAAGCAAAATTGTGATCATTACAAAGCCTGGCGCAAAAGAAGGAAGAACAGGAGTGTTTCCAAAAGAGAGCAAACAAATTTACAAGAAAAGTCAGAAAAGCAGGATCATGTACAAAAACCTTACAATATTAGTAAAAACAGTTATAAGAGCCATCAATATACAGGAAAAGGGAAAGTATGCCCGGTAGATTTTCAAACAGTTTCACCTGTAAATCCGAAACATTTGATAGAACAGGCAGAAGGAATAGCTAGGCAACAGTTAAAAAAAGAGATTGAAAAACCTAAATATGTAGATCATCCAGACACAGAAGAAGATGACAAACAAAAACATGAGGTGTGTCATATTGCATTTGATAATAAAGGAGAGGATGAGTGGATTTCCTTACAATAGGGATGTGCCTCCCCTACTCTGGTATCTTTCCTGACTAACTTTAAAAAGGGTCGAGATGGACAACCACTGATTGATATTTGGGTAGAGGGGTCACTGTGGAAAAATGTCTTAATAGACACAGGAGCAGCAGTATCTGTCACAAACAGACAGTTACCAGTAAATCCTATAAAAAAGGTTTGCATTTCAGCATTTAATGGCACAGGTTGCTATGCAGTGAGTAGCCAAAATGTGGACATAAAGTTTAGTCAAGAGGGACAAATATGGAAGGGTGCATTTTTAATGCATCCATCTTGCACAAATACTATTATTGGTATGGACATTCTAGGACCTTTAGGCATAGTAATTGATTTACCTAATGAAATTCTGTGGATGGGAGACAAACAACAAAGAGAGGAAGAGCAAAATACAGGTTGCTATGCAATCTCTCTACCTGACAAACCTGAAAAACCTACAGGCTATATAAATACAGACAGTGAGGATGTATGGAAGCATTTACAACAGCAATTCCCAAATCTATGGTCCAAGGGTCCCAGTGATTGTGGGAAGCTAGAAAGCCCAGTAGGAATAGGAAGTGATCAGGACTATATACCACCTTTTCAAAAACAATATCCTATTCCTAGGGAAGCAGAACAACATATGGAAAAATGTATTGCAGAATGGGAAAGAGAAGGGATTATACAAAAAGGCAACAGTCCTACAAATTCACCAATCTGGCCAGTTAAGAAAAAGATGGTAGTTATCGTCTTGTTATTGATTTGAAAGGTTAATCAATATACCACTCCTAGAGCACACTTGATTCCAGGAGTCCCAGAGTTGGCTGCACATATTAAGCCACAAAGTAAGTGGTTTACAGTAATAGATTTAGCAAATGGCTTTTTGCAGTGCCGCTCAGGAAAAATATTGGCCAAGATTTGCCTTTACATTTAAAAACCAGCAATATGTTATGACAAGGTTACCACAAGGGTTTCAAAACAGTCCAGTTATTTTTCATCAGACAGTAGGATCCATTCTACAACATTTGGAAAAGGATGATTCAGTAATACATTATATTGATGATATTTTAATTCAGTCAGAAACAGTAGAGGAGCATGTACGGCTTCTTAAGAGAGTTTTTCATACTCTACAGCAAGCAGGGTTTAAGGTTAAAAGTGAAAAAATTCAGTTTATGACACAAAAGTTAAGTTTCTAGGTACTATTATAAAACCAACAGGAAGATCTCCTTGCCCTGTACGTGTACAAGGCATTTTACAAATGGAAAAGCCACTGACTATAGCAGACTTACATAAATTCATGGGAATCATGAATTACAATAGGGAATTTATAGAGGATTATGCAGCCGTGGCTGCTCCCCTATACAAAATGTTACATGAACAAAAGAACTCCACCTTTTTAGAGTGGGGATCTCATGAAGAGGAGGCATTTTCACAGATAAAAATAAAACTAGCACAAGCTACAGAACTAATAGCGCCCACTCCAAAGTTACCATTTGTGTTACAAGCAGCAGCAGGAAAAAAAACACTGTCTGTGGTACTACTACAGGAATGGCCACATGGTGGTGACAACAGAATGGAAAAAAACATTACTCCCAGTCACTTTCTTTAGCAGAAAGATGACTCCAGTGGAATTGGGTTACCATCCATGTATACAGCAGTTATTAGCCATTTACTGGGGTATTAAACAAACTGAATATTTGACCGTATTTTCCAGCATTATAGTACAAACACCACATCAAGCTGTAAAAGCTTTGATAGACAGTTTTGAAATGAATAAAATTACAGATGGTATTAGTCAGGCAGTCTTTGCAAAATGGATGGCACTTTTTGGAATGAAAACTGTTACTATACAGACAGGGGATAAATACCATTTGTCAAACCATATGGGATATGAAGGAAAACAGCATAACTGTTTAGAAAAGATAATGTCACCTGAGGTGCAATTTTTAGCATCTGATTTTGATCACTTTAAGCCATCCATCTTTGTGGATGGAGCACGATATTGGGACCAAGGCAGATACTGGACAGGATTTGCTATAGTTCCAGAGAATCCACAACTGGGTTCTCCTGAACTAATCAAGTTACCAGGGCACATGTCAGCTCAAAGAGCTGAACTGGAGGCAGTATTGTATGTGCTAAAGTATTACAATCCTATTAACATTTTTTCAGATAGTGCTTATGTAGTAAATTTTTTAAGACTACATATGGAAACCTGGGTAAGACGAGGATTTGTGGATAGTGTAGGTAAACCATTACGGCATGCTGAAGTATTAAAAGACATATATAAAGTTATAACAATGTCAAAACAACAAGGACAGTATAGCATCTTAAAAGTAAAAGCACATCAAAAGCCAACCAGTGAAACTTACAGATTAAATGTGTTAGCTGATACCTTGGCCAAACAAGCAGCACAAAATGGAAAAGAACTTCCAGAATATGAGTATGCCAATGTAGAAGTTAGTGTCTTAAAAGAGCTAGATAAAGAGTCAATAGAGAAAGACCTTGTAAATATACAAAAACAACAGGGCTTAAAAGAAGAAACCGATCAGTGCAGATTGGCAGGCATACCACCAAAGGAGTACTATGCATACACGACCTCCAAAGGGTTACAGTTGCCATATGTACCATTTCAGTTGGCACGCCAGTTGGTCAAGTTAAATCACCAAATACTGGGCCATATAGGAACTGATAAGTTATGGGCAGTTGTAAAAGAAAAGTATTGGAACCCAAATTTAAAAAGGTCTGCAAACTGATTATAGAAGAATGTTTAATCTGTCTTCAGGTAAATGCTAAAAGCAAAAGGCCTCAGTTACATTGAGTACAGCCAGCGGATGGGCCATGGTATGCAGTTCAAATAGATTATGCAGGTCCATTACCAACAACAAAGGGAGGTTACAGATATCTACTAGTAGTAGTGGACGTCTTTTCAAAATGGGTAGAAGCAATTCCTACCAAAACCATGACAGCAAAGGCAACAGCAGAAGCCTTATGGAAAAATATTTTCTGTCATTGGGGATGGCCAAGGGTTATAGAGTCAGACAATGGCCCACAGTTTGTTAGTGATCTCATTAAACAAATGTGTAATTTGTTAGGCATACAGCAAAGGTTTCATGTACCATACCATCCACAATCTAATGGCATTGTAGAACGTATGAATCGGACGTTAAAAGAACGTCTAAAAAAGGCATGCTTGGAAAAGGGCAATACATGGGTACATCATCTGCCTGGTATTTTAATGGGTATTCGAGCAACACCAAACAGCAA
This sequence comes from Protopterus annectens, assembly GCF_019279795.1. Classification (NCBI taxonomy): domain Eukaryota; kingdom Metazoa; phylum Chordata; order Ceratodontiformes; family Protopteridae; genus Protopterus; species Protopterus annectens. The sequence goes on along the minus strand of NC_056746.1, from coordinate 738,141,007 downwards.
AACAGGTATTTCCCCATATGAAATAATGACAGGCCGCAAAATGCCCATACAATTACCATTTGATCCAGATTTACCTAATGGTAGGCCCATGCTAGAAATTAGCAAACATCAGGAATGGCTAAAACAACTTACTAGTATATCTGACTATAATGCAAGGGAGCAAGTGTTCCATCTATGGAAAAAGGTGCCAATAATACCAGCTGAAGAAAACCTTCCCTGTGGAACCAAAGTATTGGTAAAAACATTCCAAATGGAAGGACCTTGGGCTAGCAATTGGCAAGGCCCTTTTGAAGTAGTGGAACAAATTGGACCATTAGTGTACAAAATCAAAGGAAAAAAGAAAAACAGAACAATGTTGGTACATAAAGATCAACTAAGAATGCTAAAAAATAGTGAACAATGTAAATCTGATTAAATGTATTCTTTTGTAGGTTTCCAACAGAGAAAACCCTAATGAAATTGACATGGTTTAAAGTGCATCCTTTTGGAAATCCAGTTTCGGATGACCAAAGGCAAAATGATTCAACAATGGAATTTCTATTTAAAGGATGTTTTTTTAAATTGATAATAGCTATTATACTAACTATTATTGTATTGCTTAGTATTAAATTATACTTACAACCTGTTAATCAAACTGTAAAGTTACATAAGAGAGAGAGTAAAGAAATGTGGAAAAATGAACAAGACTGGTCACCATCTTTTAACACTTTCTTAGCAAGACAATGTTGGTATGCAAAAAGCATGAATGTTTCTAATTGTTGGGTATGTAGTTTAATACCAAAAATAACAGGGTAATGCCTCTAATACCTATTCCACTAAATTCTCTTAGTAGTTGGAGAGTATTAATAAATGAAACAGGAGATCAAGTTATAAATGTACAATTACGTAAAGCAAGAGTACAGTTATCTGCTATAGTACAGGGGATCACATGTTTTCAACAAAATGGAACTGTTCCAGTGGGTAATAGCAATTGTATTCAAACAATTGAAATGATAAATTTTCACAACCACATACCAGTACGTGGAGTATTTTCTCATGGTTTTCCTATTTTAATACCAATTAAGGGTCAGTTAATATTAAGTGACACAGCAGTATTTCACTTTTCACAAAATGACAAAATGACTGTAAAACTAATATTACATGTTGGAGAAGTAAAACAGATAAAAACTTTACAGTTGTACATGATAAAACTCCTACTATGGGGCAAGTAAATGGCAGTCTGGTAAATAGCAGTGTTGCTCTATCAGATAGGTTATATTACATCTGTGGTAAATATGCTTATAAATGGTTACCAAAGGGATGGGATGGCACCTGTTATATAGGATTAGTGGTACCAGCAATACATCATGTAAAAGAGTTACCAAAAGGAAACATTAGGAATACAAAAAAGAAAAGGGATATATTACCTGTAATTGAAAGTCCAGAAAATCCAGTAGACACCTTAGATACATCACGTATATATCATGAAAATCTTGATTATATTAAATTAAAAGATATGGATTTAGGAGATGATGTAATCTCTGGAGCAGGTATTTTCCCTTGGTACGGGGCTGCAAAAGCCATCTGGGAACTGAGAAAACTATCTAAACTAGTTGAGGTATTGGCAAATGCCACTTTCAATGCAGTCCTTGACATTACTGTCAAAATGACAGCAATACGAACTATGGTTTTGCAAAATCGAATGGCATTAGATTACATATTAGCATCACAAGGGGGTACATGTGCTTTAATAGGAGAACAATGTTGTACATTTATTCCAGACAAAACAGAATCTGTAAAAGCACATTTAGAAGTGATTGCACAAGTGTCTCAACATACTAGAAAAACTGGAATGATGACTGGAGTGAATGGTTTAGTAATCTATTTACAGGATGGACAGGAAAAATCACTGTATTTTTAATTTCTTTTATTGTTATTGTAATGCTTGGTTGCATATTATTTACATGTATTAAAGTCTGCTTAGCAAAAGCTAGTCAAGTTACTGTTGTTAATTGTCATAATGAAAAAGTATTACCAAATAATGCTGAATTTATTTCTCTAGTTTAAAATAAAAAAGACGGAAGTGTTAGAGTGTGCTCAACAATATACTAAGGTTGAAAGTAATTTTGCTGCAATTATGCAACATAAATAATGTATAAGATAAAGCTTGCTTAAATGTAGAAATAGAGTTTAGTAATATGTAATCAGCATCCATACTAAATTACCATGGCTTAGAAAAGGAATCTGCTGAATGGACATTTTTCCCTTACAGACTCAAAACAGGATGTATGCAAGAGCAAAAATACAAAATCTGCTTTTAAAGAATGGACATTTTTCCCTTACAGACTCAAACAGGATGTATGCAAGAACAAAAATGCAAAATCTGCTTTTAAAGAACAATGACATGTTATTCTGCATATAAGGATGGACACAATATGTTTCCTAAAACAACAGGATATGTTTATGACACTGTGACAATGTGTTTTCTCAAAAATATGTTTTTCTGCATGGAAAAACAGGATATGACACAAGAACAGATGTTTTTATACAAAGATCATAATAAAATACAGGATGTTCACACTGTCAGAAAAGCTGATCTCTGACAATGTGTTTTCTCAAAAATATGTTTTTCTGCATAAAAAACAGGATATGCTTATCAGCATTGGTACAGGAACATATGTTCATATACACAGATCCAAATAGAATACAGAACAATGTGTTTCCTCAAAAATATGTTTTTCTACATGGACATCAGGACACTGTTACAGGATATTCACACTGTCAGAAAAGCTGGTCTCTTACAAGACATTGTTAAACAAGGAAGCTTAGTATTGTTTCTACAGGACTAAAACTGTATATAAAGAGCTGTATAAATCCAGTTATGTTAGAGGTATGATAGGGACACAAGTCCTAAGGTAAATGTTATATCTCTCACATCATCTGTACTATATGAGAAGTAAAGTTGGAACAGTACTTTTAAGCTGCAACGTGGTTCCGTTTGATTTATTATAAAAAGTTATTTGTTACTGCTCTCTAAAGTTGATGCTGCAAAGTATATTCTCTCATCAGTGTATATTCTGCAAGTTTCTGTATGCAACAGACTGTGAATGTAAATATAACCAGACTTTGAATTTTAGCAGAATCCAGCCAGCAAGACTGAGTGTCTTAAGAACACTTCAAATCCATCACACCAAGCAGTAAGCAGCTCCATGTAATTTTTTCACAATCCTCAATTTTTTGCCAGCCCAAAATTTTGAAATAAAGTCAGGAACATTCTGTGAAACTAGGGACAGTTTCAACTTTGATTCACACAAAATGATAGTCAGAAAATAAATATTCCAGTTTATTTAAATCAAGTGCACATTAGTCTTATAAAGCCCGATTTTTAAAAGGAGGAAATGACACAAAGTTAAGTTGCTTTCTTCCACGTCCAGCCATCTCCCTCAATTTAGTGCCCGTTATTGTCCCTGCTTTGCCAGACAATAACATGAGGCAATTTCAGGGACATGCTGAGAAATGTGGGACAGAAAACTACAAATGTTACGAAGCACAGACATAAGTTATAAGGACAAGTCAAGGACATTTTGTGAAACCATGTACAGTCTCAACTTTGTTTCACACGAAATGGTAACCAGAGAATAAGCACTCCAACTTATTTCATACAGTTGTAGACTAGTCTTTATAAAGTCTGAACAAGAAGGTAAATTGCTTTCATCAACAGTAAAACTCCTTCACCATCTTATTTAGTGATTAAAATCCTGCAATCTTCAATGATTTCTCAAACCAAAAAGTTAATGTCAGGCCAGGGCCCCAGATGGCCACCGGAATCACTCCTATGATAATTCATCACTGACATCACACACACACACACACACACACACACACACACACACACACACGAGTGACTTTTATCCACAGATTGCCAGCATACCCATCAGGCATCACTTAACTATGTACCCCTAAAATGTTTGATTTTTATTTTAAATCCCCCCAAAAACTGGCCACACCTATGCTGTTTCACAGAAACACACAGTAGTTATACAAAGCCACATCAGGATATTCTGGGTTTAACAAAAACATACCCCCCCACCCACACACACACACACACACACACACACACACACACACCTTACCTCTTAACAAATAAACAAATTAAGAGAGCACCTTTTTATACTTTTACCAATAATTAAATGAATGTTGCAATACCATTTCAAAATACATATAAATAGTACACCTCACACCCCCATTACCTCTTCCAGTATACAGAAAATTTACCATGGAAATTACAGGGCCCATTTGTGACATCAATCCTCATGCCAACTTGTCTCTTCCAGATGAAGACTTGCCAGTAGCTGCATCATGGTCTTTGCAGCAGCACTTCCTTGTACTCCTAGCATTCCTCTTGACATCATCAGAAGGACTTATAGAGCTATCCTTAAAAAAACTTAAACAAATCCTTTGTTCTCCTCCACAGATTACCATCAAATGAAGCAAGCTCTTGTCCTTCCCATCTTCAAATGAAGCCTTTTATTAACTGCTCTTAAAAGGACACTTACAGAATCAGCAGTCCTTTTATAAAACAAAAGGTGCCCTTGCAAAAAAAATTAACAAACAGAACTTTAGTTTCTTAGCCTGCACCTATTTAAAGGTACTGTTGCTGCTACTGCTGAGAAACTGTTCTAAACAATTGCAACTAACTAGATTCTTTGGCTAAAGCAGACCTGACAGACATCAGTTAACTGGGAAAAATCCAAGAAACAAGTGCCAGGGAACGTTGATACTCGGTTCAGATAGTTTATTCCACAGAAGTTAAAAATCACAAAGAGTGTTCAGACCAGCAGTGTACTGTGTTAACGCTCTTAACATCAACACTTCAAATATGCGTTTTCGTCCTCACCCATAGGACTTCATCAGACAATATGCTTCAATTCAAACACTTGTCTTTCGTCACTTCCGGTTTTGTCTGCTGACAGCACATCCAGAACGTTGACGTTCCGGATGTGCTGTCAGCAGACAAAACCGGAAGTGACGAAAGACAAGTGTTTGAATTGAAGCATATTGTCTGATGAAGTCCTATGGGTGAGGACGAAAACGCATATTTGAAGTGTTGATGTTAAGAGCGTTAACACAGTACACTGCTGGTCTGAACACTCTTTGTGATTTTTAACTTCTGTGGAATAAACTATCTGAACCGTGTATCAATGTTCCCTGGCACTTGTTTCTTGGATTTGCAGTTTTTTGAAGTGCTACTACACTTTTTTGGTAACTGGGAAAAATATTTTAGAATGCTGGGCAGTTCTTAATGCTGCTAGACCAGTTTGAAAGCATGTATAGAGGTATATGCTCAGAAGAGCTTGCTAGCAAACACGTATTTAGTGAGTTTCACTGCAGTGGCTCAGGAATCCAAGAAAAGGTTTGGGTCCCCAATTTTGGACAGAGGTTCATGGGTGTATTCTAGGCTATGGACCACACAGGCCTTTTTAAGCCTAGCCATGCAACCCAAATCTCGGGCAAGTTCTGGTACTCTTTATAGGTGTAAGTAGGGGCTTGGGAGGTGAAACATTTACAAGCAGGGGCCTGGGAAATGAATCATTTACAGGATGCAAAGGTGCCAATCCAGGGTGAATCTTCAGTTCCATATACAATTGTCCAAGTTTCACTTGAATAGGGTTAGGGAGAACTCTACTTCACATGGATGGGGGCCTGTTCCAGAGAAGGAATAGTCTCTGAGATGCACACCTGCCTCTCTCTAGCAGGTCTTATTTATATCACAGGCAAGGTTTAGGTCTTTAGAATGGGTAATTCTGGTGATGTTTGTTTTGTAGATATGCAGGAGGTCCATCAGGGTGGGCTCTGACAATGTCTTGTAAGCCAGGCATAGATCCCCCCGCAACAGCCTGTAGGAGACAGAATACAGAGAATAGGGCCTTGATGTGGTCTATATAGGACATGTTATGTATGCAATGTATTCTTTTAGTGAAGAACCTCTGTGAACATTCCAGTTGTTGAATGTGTCTGGTTAAGTACATACCAAAGGGGATATTGTACTCAATGATAGGTCTGATGAATGATGAATGCAGTAGAACAATGCCCTCCTTAGATCTAGATGCCGTATCTTTGCTTATCAGTTGCACAACATAGAATGATTTCCTCACTATTGTAGACATATGATGGTCAAAGGCTAGATTGCTAACCATGTGTATCATCCCCAGGTCCCTGACTACTGGGTCAGCTCTTGGGGGTATGTTGTCAATATGATAGTTACCAGGGGTGGATGACTTTCCAAAGGATACTATTATGCATTTCTTGGTATTTAGTTTTAGTTCATGCCTCTGACATCAGCTATTTGTTTATGTCAGATCTTCATGGAGAACATTTGTGTTGGTGTGGGATTCTATGACTGCTCCAGTTTGCAATCACATGCAAATTCAGTCAGCCAGAGGTCATTGACATTGTCCTTGAATTCATAGAAGCAAAGCAAGAAAATCAGGGTCCCAGCCTATTTTTTAATGCTACCCACCTTGCAGAAGAACTCATCATGTCCACAATACCTCTCCTTAAGGAATTCGCAGTGCCACATTGATAGTGTGCCAAACCTTTCACAAAGAGAAACCTGACCTCATATTGTAATGTTTCCTTTTCAGGCTTCTAAAATATGAGGCCTTCTCCTCCTTCTCTGGAGGACTGACTCATATTTCTATGGGATATCATCTCAGACACCACACCACTGGGTGTATGATGCTTAGATGTTTACACAGCAAACTGCTTTGCAGTGATCAACAATTCTTCAACCTGTTTTCCAGATGACAAGATTCCCCTCCTACTGAACATCAAAATAGAGAAAAAGTAGAAATAACACCATTCCAAGCTATACTATCTAAAAGAGCCTGATGACCTCTGCTACACTCAAAACAAATCACTTAGTCAATCCCTATCCAGTCTATTGTCATCCAAAAGATGGAGTAGCTGATTTAATTCATAGCTTCCTGGTTAAAATGATACCACCAAAATTACTTTAGTAAATACATCTGGAAAGGGGAACATGGGAGTGAGCAGCTGATTCTCTCTCACCCATATTGGCGGAAGGGAGAAAGTCCACTCTGCTGCAGCACTGGCCCTACAAGGTGTATTGTGGCATAACATGTACCATGGTGGGTGGGTCTAGCTGATGATCATACTGGGGGATGGAGGAGTAGACGTGTGTGTGTGTGTGTTTTCCCATGAAGCAGCAATTATGGAAGTTGCAGCTGTTATGAATAGAAATTAATAACCATCTTCACACACGACAGTTTACTCACAGCACCGCACTCTCATCTCCAAAAGGAGGGAATGGGCCCGTAAGATCTTGCCTGGACCATGAGGCAAACTGGATGTAAGGTGTCTCCATGGTCAGAAATGATTAGGTACATTCTCACCTTAAAGAGGAATGAATGGGTCAATTAGATGTAGATAGGCAAGCTTGAAGATGTTTAGTTTTGAGTCTAAAAATATTTTACTGTAAATATCTCAATTTATTGTAAAATTTGGACTATTGTTTTTCAAATAAACTTACTAAAAAGTAAATTTGTGTAAGATCTTAGAATAACAGCAAATGTTTTCTCATTGCCACAGTATTTTTTACAACTGGGATATCTTGACAAAATTAGCTGTAAGTCCGGGCAGCGCACCAAGGCCTTTACACCTTCCAAGTACCATTTGTCAGATGTATGTCTTACATCCATGGCATAAGGTATGTATGTGGCATACAAGCACCTAATCCCACAAAAGTGAATTGCCCCAGTAGAACAAGAGCAACCCAAGAGGAAAGTAATAACACATACATCTAGGAAGGGAAGAAAAAGGAAATAAGATGGAAGGACAGCACAGCCAGAAGTAAGGCAACAGAGAAGAAAAGGGGGAAGGAGTGAGGGACAGAATACTGCAACAGTGAGAAGTAGGACATCTACTATTATAGTAAGATCTTACAAAAATGTACCTATATACTTCCTTATCACTGTTGCAGCATTCTTTACACCTGGAGAGGATGGGAGGTGGTAGCCATTGATGAGTTCTCCAAGAACTCATTCAGATAGTGGGCACAATCCAGTTTGGCTTTGTCAAGGGAAGGTCATGCCTATTATTTATTTATTATTTATTTATTTTACACTTGTTGACCGGGATAGTCTGACTGGATACATGTCCATTTTCAGCGGAGGCCCGGGGAGAAAAGCTCCAAGATAATAATACACATTGAGCATTTAGTAAATGCTAGTTTCAAGCAGATTACAGTCAGAAGTAATACCAGCATTTAGCACATATAGTACTTATTATAAAACACTTTATAAAACATAACATTATTTTCAAAGTTAAATATACATAACGTTACATTCAGGTTTTAAGACGCACTGAGCAGCAGTTATACAATTGACCCTTCCCGAAATGGAGTGGTAGAAAAAATTTAGAAGTAGTTGAAGGTAAGGCACCTAAGAAATAGAGAGGTCACTAGTCGGGGTTAGTGCAAGGACATAACCAATGAGTTTTGAAGTATTTCTTGAGTTTGTTTTTGAATTGAGTTAGTGAGGGTTCTAGGGTTAAGTCAGCTGGGAGTCTGTTCCATATTTTTCCAACAGAGTTGGCAAACAGAGAGTCCCTAGCTGAGTAGTTGGATTTGTATGTTTGAACTAGGAGTCTAGTAGATGTTCGCAGTGGCCGGGTGCTGGTGTAGGGGCTGATAATATTTTTTAGTGCAGGTGTATTTTCTGGTTGGTAAAGGACTTTATGTGCCACTATCAGCTGGTTGAACTGCAGCAGGCTTGGCAGTTCAAGCCATCCTAGGTGATTTAGGTTGTGACAGTGGTGTGTCCGTTAGGCTGTGTCAGTAGCAAATCTGGCAATGTGGTTATAGCAGGATGATAGTTTATTAAGATCTGTTTTGTTTAAGTTGGAGAATAGAGCTGAGGCATAGAGAAGAGCTGATAGCAGATGGGAACGGGCAATTGCAGTTCTAGCAAGTGGAGTAAGGAAAGGTTTGATTCTGTAAAGAGAGACAAGTTTTTTATTAATGGTTTTGATAGTTTGATTGATATGTGCATCAAACTTCAGGTTATCAACTATGACACCCAATAGTTTAGTTTGGGCTTCTGGGGAGATGATAGTGCCATTGTTAGCAGTTATGTTGAAGGCTGGCAGGGGGGGGGGGGTCCTGCATGTGAGGGAGAAGAGGTGCAACTTAGTTTTGTTGGGGTTTAGGATTAGATATTGATTGGAGAGCCATTTTTTCACTGTATTGAAGATAATTTGGGTTAATGTGAATAAAGTAGCTGGTGAGGTGTCAGAACAAATCAAGGTGGAGTCATCTGCATATTGAATGCAGGTAACATCTGGGATGACTGAATGAAGGTCATTGATAAAGATGGAGAAAAGAAGGGGTCCTATTATCGAGCCCTGGAGGACTCCTAATGTGATGGGTAGGCGAGATGATAGCTTGTCCTGCCATAGGACTGTCTACTGCCTGCTCTGCAGGTAGGATTGAAACCATCGGAGTGCATGGTTGTTTAAGGAGAAGGCCTTCAAGGTATTTATAAGCATTTTGTGGTCAACCATGTCAAAAGCCTTGGATAGATCTAGAAAGAGTGCTGAGGATAGTTTGTTATTATTGCGGTTGTGGTTAATGACGTTAGAGAAAGAGAGGAGGGCAGAAGTAGTACTGTGTTGTGGCTTAAAGCCATGCTGAAAGCTGGACAACAGCTTGTTGTGTGTAAAGTAGTGCATGAGCTGTATGTGTACACACTTCTCCATAATTTTAGTTAGAGGTGACAGAATAGCTATGGGTCTAAGGTTTGACAGTTCACTGGAACTACCTACTTTATGGAGAGGTATGACATGGGAGATTTTCCATATAATGGGTACAGTAGTTTTAAATATAGCTTTGTTGATCAAGATAAAGATGGGGTAGGCTATGGTGTCAGCAGCCTTTTGCAGATAGTCTGCTGTGAGGGGGTCGGCAGCCAGGGTGGTGGGTCTTAGTTTCTTAAGTAGGGCATGAATAAGTTGAGTAGGGACAGGATGGAAGGTAAAGTATGTTTGGGTACTGGGTGTGGCTGCATTAGAATTAGAGCCATTGGGAGAGAGTTGACTGGCTAGAGACTGGATAGACCCTGTGAAGAAGCTGTTGAAGTTATTAGCAATGTCTAATGGGGATTTATGTTGGGAAGCTGAGGGGGGTGGAGTAGTTTGTTTATTTCTGCCCAGAATGTTTGAGGTTTGCTTTGGTGTTTTTGCAGTAGATGGTAGTAGTGGTTCTTTTTGTCTAAGGTTATGGATTTTTTGGTCTTATTCCTTAGCTGTCTGAATCTTAGTTGATCAAGTGAGGCTTTTGTTTTTCAGTAGGTGGCCCATGCTTTGTTTCGGTATCTTTAGAAAGCTATGGTGCAATATTAACTTTGGTTCTAATAAAGCGGCTGGGAGCATGGAAGTTAAGAATAGCAAGGAATTTGGTGTTAAAGTATGCTACTGCTTCATCTAGGGGGAGACCTTTTAGTACTGACCAGTTGCATGTCTTAAGTTCATTTTGAAACTTGGTGAGAATAAAATTATTGTTGTTTCTTAATGTTCTATAGGTGGGTTGGTAGGAGCAGTCTACTTTGAGCTTGAATACATAGGTGAGACAGTGGTCACTTAGGTCACCAGTCAAAGTGCCTGATTTATAAGATTGAAGATGGGTATTGACAAGTATCCAGTCTAGGGTACTTTCCTTGTTACTAGGTTTCCTGTCTTGGTGGGGGAGGTTATGATTTGAGTAAATCCATAGACGTTTATGTGGGTTGTGGGGTTTTCACAAGAGCAAGTGCTCCAGTCAATGTTGAAATCCCCAAGAACAATTGTTTCTTGGGGGTGGTTATTGGATAACCAATATCAGAAGTCTTCTAAGGTTTCTGTGTTCCTCCCTGGGGGAATGTAGACACGGACAATGTTTACATTTTTGTTTATGTTAATTTGTAGCTTTGAGATAAGAATTTCAGCATTATTGAACTGGGGGGGGTTGTTGAGTGTCTATGCTGACAGATAGGGTAGACTTGTAAAGCATGGCTAACCCCACCACCCTTTCTGGAGGTACAGTCTAGTCGAAACATACTATACCCTGCTGGCAGAATCTCATGGTCCTTGGTGGCAGGCTTCAGCCACGTTTCTGTTAGGCATAATATATCTGGGGAATGAACAGCTAAGAGGGCATGCAGGTGCTGAGTTTTGTTATTTATGCTCCTAATGTTTAGATGACAGGCCAGCAGTGAGCTAGGAGGTCAATTTGTTGGAGCTATGGAGGTAGAGGATATAGTAGGGAGATTAGGGCCAACAGGTGAGGATGGACCAGGGTTTGGGTAGATGTCACCATCCTTTGTGAGGTTGTAGTGTATCCTTAGTATGAGTTTTAAGATTTTGAATAAAGTTTTGTAATAGTGTCTAGTTTTATGACTAATGTAACTAGGTCTAGTAAGATGGTAGTATTTAGGGGTTAAGGAGGTAAGCATGAGGGGAGTGAGTAAGGGTGCATTATTATCTGTTGTAGATGGGATGGATGTTTGGAATTTAGGGTAGTGGAAACCTGGGTGATCCTGATATTCGTAGGCTGTTACGAGATATTGGATGAGTAAAAAGGGTAGAAGTAGAGTTAATAAGACTATTTTGAGTGATAGCATACCTACTGAATGGTATTTGACACTTAGGCAAAAGGAATAATAGAGTTGGAGTACTGGTGGTGTCAGGTTGAGAGTGGTGCTGTTGAGTGACAAGTTGTTACTGATTGATTTAAAAAAGTGTGTGGTCTAGTACCAATAAATGTAGCAGCACCAGGGGGTGGGAGGAATTTGGGGGCAGGTAGGGGTGTGAAGCAAGCCCGAGCGAAGTGAGGGCAAGCGGAGCAGGGATGAACCAATGCCTGTACTAAGTTGTAGCAGTTTAACCTGTATAAGGAAAGGGGGGAGAAAGCAGTAGGAGTGGTTAGAGGAATACCTTGATTGACTGACACCACACCAGAAGTAAGTTGAATGTAAAGGCCTACAATCTGCACTCAGCACTGTAATGTTACTTGCAATCAGCACTTTAATTTTACTTATGTTTAGCAGGAAAGACAGATCAACAGTATACAATTCTGAGGATTATTACAAGGGTTACTTGTTCAAATGTCAGACAAGTAAGTAAAACTTTCAACAGGAATCTATGTCTTGAGTGTTAGAAAGCCAGAAAGGTATAAATTATACCTGTAAAAATTAGGTTCAGAGAGACAAATGTAAGAGTCAGTGTACTTTAGTTACAGGGGAAGGAGGCAAACACTCAAGTAGAAAAGAGCCCTATGGCTGACCAAAATGGTGACTTGCTTAATTACACAGCACTGTAAGAGAAAGCTTAACAAATGCTTTTTGTGTGTGTAACCTACTCTGATTAATTGCTGGGAGAAACAATTTTTGTGTTTTCCAATTGCAATCCTGTAGACACCGTTATTCAGGAGCTGCAGTTTGTTAGTGTAGATAAATGTGAAGTTCAATCTGATTAATTGCTGGGAGAAACAATTTTTGTGTTTTCCAATTGCAATCCTGTAAACACCGTTATTCAGGAGCTGCAGTTTGTTAGTGTATGTAAATGTGAAGTTCAATCTGATTAATTGCTGGGAGAAACAATTTTTGTTGTGTTTTCCAATTGCAATCCTGTAGACACCATTATTCAGGAGCTGCAGTGTGTTAGTGTAGGTAAATGTGAAGTTCAAACTGAGTCACACCAGGTCAGCCACGGGGGGAAGAGAGAGGGAAATCCTAAGCACCTAGATTTGGAAATCTATTAATCTATTAAACCTGGTAGACTTCTTTGAGAATGTCATCAAGGCAATGGATGAGGGGGAAAGTCATCCACCTAACTTGACCCTGCTAAGGCATTCAGTACAATGACCCACTCAAAAATACTTGACAAATTCACCAATCTTGGCATAAACCCTACATAACTCACTGGATTACCAGCTGGCTCACAGACAGTATGCAGGAAGTCAGAACTGGTGAAAGCATCACAACTAAGAGACGTCACTAGTGTGGTACCTCAGGGCTCAGTGCTGGGACTGCTGTTATTTGGCTTCTACTTCTCGGAGGTAAAGATTAATGTCAAGGGTGCTTGGCTGACCAAGTTCACATATGACTGCAAATCAAGTGCTATCATAGATTCCCCCCATGACACAAACATCTTGCAAGAGGGTTTAACACAGACAAATCATTGCTGCCAAAGTCACGGATTAAAACTCAACTTCATGAAATGCATTGTAGTGCCTTTTAAGAAAACTGCCACACTGGCTAATTACTACATCAATAAGACATGCCTAAGTGAAGAACCAGTAGTCAGGGATCTGAGAACGTATCTATACATTAATCTGGCCTTTAACCAACATGTAGCCAAGGTAGTAAGAAAATCATTCTATGTTGCCCAGCTTATAAGTAAGGGCATGGCATCCAGGTCCAAAGAAGTCATAGTGACACTTTAGTCATCCCTTATCAGACCCATCATTGGGTATAATGCCCCCTTTAGCATGTACCTAACCAGACATATGTCTCAGCTAGAACACCCATCAAAGGTTCCTTACTAAGAGAATCCAAGGTATAAGCACATTGTCATATATGGATTACCTTAAAGCCCTTTATCTATACTCTGTCTCCTACAGATTACTGACAGGTGATCTATACCTGTCATACAAGGTATCCTTGGATCCAGCTCCAATGGACCTTTTGCACACCTGTAAAACAAACAGCACCAGAACCACTAGATCCAAGGATTTAAATTTTGTTCGTGGCATAAATCATGTTGGTGTAGAGGCTGGAAAATAAATAATGAAATGAAATGCATGTGCATGTTACAGGATGGTGTATGTGATTGAAAGAATATTCTGAAGTCATGGAAAAGAACTGCTGAAGAAGCTTCTAGTACCTTAGCCTTGGGCCCTGCTTTTCTTTGCAGGCATGCAGTAGAATGGAAAGATTTTCTTTATTAGGTTAAAATATAGATAAATATGAAGTGTAACTTCTTCCAGCTTGGCAATTTCTTATTGGATATAGAGTAGTGTTCTGATGTAGGAAATGTCAATTCTCTATTGGATAATAACTACAGTTTCATAAACAACATTTATTATCAAGATTAGATTTTCTATACAACCTGTATGAAATCCTTTGTTTGGGGAGACATGACTTTCTGAGTACTGTCTCCCACACGTGTTTTTCTTTTTATTAAATAAGAGAGTTTGTACTTTGAACTTCCAAGAGATTAAGTATTTATTTAACAAGTGCAACCATAACAGCTGGTGTAGTGACTCGGATCTTTTCTGAACATCTGAGAGCTGTTTCTATAGAAAAGGCACGTTTATGGGGCCCTTTGATAAATTTCTGTCAAGTGCACATTTCTGAAGAAACAGATCACAACCGGACCTTTTTCCTTTGTTTGCTTTCTCTCCTGGCAGACTCGCAGATGATCAAATGGTAAGTTTGCTTTTTCTTTCAGTATGAGTGTGGTTACTCGTGATGATGCATTAAGTATGAGTGCGGGATATTATTAACATTTTTTTATTGACATTGTAAATTGTTTTTTACAATGGGTGTGAATGTGGGATCTTAAAAGGGCACGCCTGCAGGTTACATGTATTCAAAATGTTCTGCAGATGCTTGTTTATACTTAGATTTATGGATTAATTTGACAATAAATGATGGCAAATTTGCTTTCTCTCTTGAAGGGACCTCTGACAGAGATGTTTTGCAAAATTTACAATTACAATAACGCTTAAAAGAGAAAGGTAATAAAATCCCTGCTAGCTGCTGGTCAGCCTTTAATTCCTGGCAGGTAGAGTCAAAAGATCAAGAAAAACAGTCCATTGTTCGTAGCTTAAAATATAATACTGCAAGACTGAAATCTCAGCTACAGGCTGCAAACAGGATGGTTGGCCATCTTCAGCATGCTGATAGCAAACCTCAGGAGGATTCTGGACTTTATCCTCTTAGAGAGATTCAAAAAATGCAACTTACTCAGGATGAGACATCAGAAGATGACTATGTATATAGCTTAGTAGTACCTAGTTCTCCTCCTCCACCATACCAACAGCCAGATTCTTCTGGCTCACCTCCATTACAATCTGTACACTCCCCACCATAGGTTCATAGGTACGTACTAGGCTATCTGCCCAAGGACATTTATAAGCCTAGCCAGAGTGTGTCAGCTTTCGCTGCCCCATTGATTAATTAACTGAGCCTCTGTCAAGAAGAACCAATGAAGTGATCCCAGGGGTGTATTTTCTGTTGCCCATCCACTCGTCAAGGCTTCGCTTGAAGAGTGTTAGTGAGGGGCTCTGCCTAATGTAGTTAGGAATTTTGTTCCAAAGCATAGGGAGTCTCTGTGACAGGAATCTATCCCTCCAGCATGTTTTATTTATTGTTGTGGTGAGGTTTAGCTCACTGGAGCGAGTGGCTCGCAGTGACTTGGATTTCTTTAGGTGGAGCATGTCCATCAATTCTGAGTTGGACATGGCTTTGTACATCAGGCAGAGATCACCTCTGAGTAAGCGATTTGTGACTGAGTACAGCTGGAGTTTTTTCAGCCGGGTTGCATAGGGCATATGTTTGATGCCAGTAATCCTCTTGGTGAGGTACTTTTGTGGTCTTTCCAGCTGTTGGAAGTGTCTTGTGAGGTACATCCCAAATGGGGCATTGTACTCTATGATGGGTCTGATGAATGGCGAGTAGAGGGACACTATAACATCTTTATTTCTAGATGCAAACCCTTTAGTAATTAGATGGGCCACATAAAAGGATTTCCTAACTACCTTGGCAATATGATTGTCAAAGGAGAGATTACTATCCACCTGGGTCCCCAGATCTCTTATTACCTCTTCTGTATTAAGGGGGTTGCCACCTATGTGGTAATTCATGGGTTTATTTTTCCCAAATGGGATGACTACACATTTTTTGGCATTTAGCATGAGACCATGACTTTGACACCAGGTGTCCATCTCAGTAAGGCCCTTTTGGAGAATGTCCGTGCCAGCTGGAGAGTCAATTATGGCTACCAGTTTGCAGTCATTGGCGAACTTGGTTAGCCATAGTCTTCCTGTGTTTGCCTGTACTTCTGAGAAGTATATGGCGAACACTAGGGGTCTCAGGACAGAGCCTTGTGGGACACCACTTGTGACTGGTTTAGAGTTGGACCTGGAGCCCGCTATTCTTACCGTGCGAGTTCTGTCTGTAAGCCAGTTGGCAACCCATCTCATGATGTAGGGGTTTATGTTCAGGCTGGTGAGTTTTTCTATAATTCCCGAGTGGGGAATGGTGTCAAAAGCCTTAGCGAGGTCAAGGTAGGCTGTCTGAACTACCTTCCCCTCATCTATGGCCTTCGTGACTGTCTCAAAGAAGTCAACCAGGTTTAGTAGGCATGATCTGCCCTTACAAAGCTGAACTGGGTCGGGTCAAGTGTTTGGAGGTTCCCAATGTCTTTGTTAATGAGTTCTATGATGATGTGCTCCATAGCCTTGCAGACCAGGCTACTCAGGCTTATGGGTCGATAGTTACCAGGGTCAGTTGTGGCCCCTCCTTTGTGGAGCAGAATAACTGTTTCTGTGTGCCATTCTAATGGCACGTAGCCTGTGGAGAGGCTGAGGTTGAACAGTGTGTTTAGGTGGGGGGTTAGTTTGTTCTGTAGTTCATGCAAGACACAGCCTGGGACACCATCTGGCCCCATTGACACTGTGCTTTTGGCTTTTGAAAGGGCTGTTTTCACCTGTGCATCTGTGATTTCTGGGACACTACACTTTTCCGGTATTGTTGTGGACCCTTTTGGGGGTGAGAGAGGGGTAAAGTTTGCACTGAATCTATCTGCCAGGATGTTGGCAATATCAGTGGGTTCAGTATATTCTGTGCTATTTTGCACTAGCTCAAAGCATATCTGCAAGTTGCCACTTAGATTCTTGACACAGCTAAAGAAGGCTTTGCGGTTATCTTTCGAATCCTTGGCTATTTTTCTTTCAAAGTTAGCCTTGGAGGATTTTATGAGGGACCTCAGTTTCTTACTGATACTGATCAGGGATGTCTTTCCTTCTTGGGATTTGCTTTTTTTCTGAACTAGTTTCCTCCTTCTATTGTATAGCCTGTTTATGGAAGGGGTCCACCAGACTGGTTTCCTTCTCTTAGGGGAGTGAGTCTTGGTTTTGCTAGGGATGGCATGATCCATGCATCCTTGTAGGTGCTCATAGAGTGCATTTGTAAAGGTTCCTGCATCTTGGACACTGTTATCCTTTAGCGTGGGAGCTGTGAAACTTACCACCTCTGTCTTAAGTAAGGTGAAGTTTGCTATAGAAAAGTTTTTCACTGTGGTTTCCTTGGTTGGAGGTGGTGGTGTGGTGTGGACATCCAGAGTGATTAGTTTATGGTCTGATCTAACCAGTGACAGGTTGACCTCCGGTGTGGAACACCTGTCTCCCATGTTGGTGATGACCAGGTCCAATATGTTTTCACCTCTGGTGGGGGAGTTTACCAGTTGATCCAGGGCATTTGAGTTGATAAATTCCAGGAAGGACTGGACCTGGGAGTTTGTACTTGAGTAGTTTTACCAGTCAACGGTAGGGTAATTAAAATCGCCCAATATCAGGGTGTTCGGTAGGACCTTCATGTTTTCCAGGGTCTCCTGAAAGGCAGAGTGGTGGTCCTGGGTCATGGAGGGTGATCTGTAGCAGGCCACAATTTGCATTACAGATTTGCCTGATGTTGGTTGCACATGGGTGATCTCTGAGATATCATGCTGTGCCACTTACCTGGAGGTGTAGGCATCCTTGATGAATATGGATACACCCCCTCCTTTTGTGTTTCGGTCCATGTTCTGTGGCCAAAATGTGTGGTATGAGTTGTAGCCCGGTAGTGCTGGGGTGCTCTGTGGAGCCTTGAACCAGGTTTAAGTTACTGCACAGATGTCGACGTTCTCCATACTGAGGAGTTCTTCAAGCACATGCATTTTAAAATTTAAACTCCTGGTGTTGAGTAGCATAACCCTCATTTTTTTATTTGTGCTGTTTACGGAGGTGGGTTTGACTTTTGAGCCTTGCCTAAAAAAGGCACTATGCAGCAAGAGCCTTGACCAGTATTCGAAAGCCTAGGGGTGACAGGTGCAAGCCGTCTCTTGTGAAGCAATGAGGCTTATCGAGCATGTCATCCCAAAGTGACAGACACTGGATCCCCTTTGAATGACACCAGAAGCTTAGCCAATTGTTGAAATTGATATTTTTTTTCTTTATACTGTGGTATCATTCTTGGTGAGGGCAGGATGCTACTCAGGGTCGGGGTCATACCCGCCTGGGCTACATGATCAGAGAACTCTTCCATGTCTCTTTTCATGTAGTTCTCACCACCATCTCAGAGTGCAAGTTCCTCTGTAGGTACTTCTTCCTCTAGCCAAGCACCTACTCTTTCTTCTCCTGCTGAAAAGCTATCTGCGTATTTTTCCCCTCCATATACATCAACAGGTTCTCCTGTGTCTGGTCACACACGGTACCAACAATCAAAAATGTCACGCAAGTCTAATAACAGATTCTTCAATGTATTTAGGATTTCCTAAATTACGTAAATAAAAAAATTATATTTCCTTTTTCTAGACATACTAAGCTGCACTCACATCAATATGTTACTCGTTTTCCTAAAATTATTGACGGAGATGGTCATTTTGGCCCTGATAAGTTTAACCCAGATAAAGATACAAAGGACAATTCCTCTTCCAAGGAGGAAGAAAGTTCAGAAGACAAACCCCAAACTGCCCAACTGCACCCCCAGCACCAGGTACCCAACCCTGCACATGGCAGAGATAATGATGCACCCTCCACTATACATGTTGTACGTGCCTGGTCTGCAGTAGATTTTCATACTATAGTAAAATCACTGCCACCCATATGTGCAAACCTAGTTAAGTTTGCAAAAGTCCTCACTGGACATGTCAGTCTGCAAAATCCCACATTAGAGGAAATCAAAGCTTTACTTAAGTGCATCTGGGGCCAGGCAAATATACCAAATCCTATTCCTCAGCATACTGATGAACAGGCTTTTAAAGCAGCCAGAGAAAGATTGCTTCAAGCTATAACTGTTGTATGTCCTCCTGCCCCTAACTGGTCCCTCATAAAGGCAGTTGTACAGTGGGAAGATGAACTGGTAGATGCATACTTGCGATGTATGAATGAAGCATTTGAAGCCTATTCTGGCTACCCTGAGCCCACCGAAGGGACAGCAGTGAGCAGTCTCTCAGCCGCCATTGTAGATGGCCTGCTTCCTCCCATTTGTGATCAGCTAAAGAAAGTATTCTTAAACTGGCCAAGTCTGGAGCTTCATGAACTAGTGACTCAAGTTCAGTATTTAGCAGATATTCTTACTCGTGAAAAGTGAAAAAAAACAAGAGCAATTGGTCAATGCCCAACTGCAGAT
Source organism: Protopterus annectens (assembly GCF_019279795.1). NCBI lineage: Eukaryota > Metazoa > Chordata > Ceratodontiformes > Protopteridae > Protopterus > Protopterus annectens. Next base: position 738,121,580 of record NC_056746.1, on the reverse strand, counting down.
GCTAAATGCTTTTCCTCGACTGAGAGGTAGGAATAGAGGAGGAAGGGGGGACATAACAGACCTATGTTTCCACAATCACAGCCTACATTTTCAACACAACAGGCTTTTCCCCAAGTGCCTTATAATCGAGGCCAGGCACTGCAAGGTCCTAACTCTAATCTTTGTTTTAATTGCGGACAAAGTAGATATTGGAGAGATGCCTTTCTTACAACAGGTGACACCACCCTCACAGACTACTAACCCTTTTGAAGTTTCCACTCCCACTTCAAAATGTTCAGCCACAGCAGCAGTCTCCTACTTGGGAGTGCCCCATGGTAACCACCAGCCTGACAACAAGTTCCATAGGACAGCCATAAACAGGAGCCACAGCTATTTCCATTGGTACCAGTAAAGCAACAAGGTCCTTTTGTCAATATCAAGGTGCAAAACACTAACATCCCTTTTTTTAATAAACACTGGAGCCACTAGATCTATGTTAAATGCTTCAGCTGCTCAAAACCTTCCTTTGTCCACCACTCATGTACATGGGGTGGGAGTATCAGGGGTCCCTTTAGATTATCCTGAGACAGCATGAGTCCCCATTCAGCTGGGACCGTTGACAGCTGACCATGCTTTTCTTGTGGGAACCTCCGCATCACTTAATTTATTGGAAAGAGATCTCTTCTGTAAATTACAATGTACTTTTCCCCACACCCCCCTCCCTGTTCTGGTAGTAATTTAAATTTGGTGGCTTTTGCAGTGCCCGCCCCACTGTAGATTTGATCTAGGACACTCCCCCAGTCCCATCTCTTTACCGCATTCTACCTAATATAAACTCTTTCTGCACTTGCTTTTAGTCCTTTTTAATTTAATTACATTTTTTCAAACTGTGTGGACTAATATTGCTACATACTCAAGTGTGCCAGCTTGCACTGCATGTGAATTGTTTTTACTACTGTTTTTGCTACTTTTCTGAAAAAAAAATTGTAAGCCTGTTTCCTACCTTTCCTGTAATTAGTGTTCCAGATACAGATTTGCTGTATCCAGGACTATTTGTAAGCTTCTGAGCCCCCAAGCCTTTCTGTGTTGGAGGGAAGCCTTCTAGCTTATCAGTGGGAGTGGTAAGCACTAGGTAACCTGTCTACCACATAAGGAGTGGTTCTGGCCCAGAATTTGTAGTTATTGGCCATTTGGGCGGTCTTCCATCTCTCTCAACTTTCTGATTTGAAGGCCTGCATTTGCACTTGTTTCTGTCCTGTAACTCCTGGGCCCATCTCATTTGCTCACTAAAAAAAAAAAAAAAAAAAAAAACTGTATTTGTGTTTCTTCCTACTTTATTTTGCTTTTGCATCATCTTAAAAGTACTCAATTGTATTTATTACTGCTTGGTGCAACTCATTCTAAGCCTTTTAGTTTAAGCACTTGGGCTTCAGACCAGTTCGTGGTCTGCACTCTTGTGGGAGGAGAGGTTGGACTCTGCCCTTCTAGCTGGGAATTTCTGGTTAAAGGCTTATAGTGCCTGCATATCTAAACTGCTTCTTACAGAAATTGGTACACCTTGTTTGCTGTAGCATAGACTAGATCCAGGCCTGCTGAATCTAGCTTTGTTTGTATAACCTGAGCACTAATTCAGGCATTCTTTAAAGTATTCAATTGTATTTATTACTGCTTGGTAGTAACTTGATTAAAGTGTAGCTATCATTCTAAGTCTTTTTGGATTAAGCACTTGGGCTTCAGACCAGTTGTTTTACATTAGGAAGGTTTGTGGCCTGCACTGTGGTGGCAGGACAGGTAGCTTACATCCTTCTAAGTTGGGAACTGCTGATTGAGGGCTCAGTGTCTGTTATTCTAAAACTGTATTAATTCTGGTTTAGGCACTTGGGCTTCACACCAGTTGTTTTACATTAAGAAGGTTTGTGGTCTGCACTGTAGTGGCAGAACAGGTAGCTTACATCCTTCTAAGTTGGGAACTACTGATTGAGGGCTCCGTGTCTGTTATTCTAAAAGTGTATTAATTCTGTTTTAAGCACTTGGGCTTCAGGCCAGTTATTTTACATTAAAAGGGTTCGTGGTCTGCACTCTTGTGGGAGGAGAGGCTGGACTCTGCCCTTCTGAGCTGGGAATTTCTGGTTAAAGGCTTATAGTGCCTGCATATTTGAACTGCTTCTTACTGAAATTGGTACACCTTGTTTGCTTTAGCATAGACTAGATCCAGGCCTGTTGTATCTAGCTTTATTTGAATAACTTGAGCACTAATCCAGGCATTCTTTAAAGTATTCAATTGTATTTATTACTGCTTGGCAGTAACTTGATTAAAGTGTAGCTATCATTCTAAGTCTTTTGGATTAAGCACTTGGGCTTCAGACCAGTTTTTTTTACATTAGGAAGGTTTGTGGCCTGCACTGTGGTGGCAGGACAGGTAGCTTACATCCTTCTAAGTTGTGAACTGCTGATTGAGGGCTCAGTGTCTGTTATTCTAAAAGTGTATTAGTTCTGGTTTAAGCACTTGGGCTTCAGGCCAGTTATTTTACATTAAGAAGGTTTGTGTTCTGCACTCTTGTGGGAGGAGAGGCTGGACTCTGCCCTTCTGAGTTGGGAATTTCTGGTTAAAGGCTTATAGTGCCTGCATATTTGAACGGTTTCTTACTGAAATTGGTACACCTTGTTTGCTGTAGCATAGACTAGATCCAGGCCTGCTGAATCTAGCTTTATTTCTATGCTGCTTGTTTGTTTGCTTGCTATTTCCCTGAAACGCTAATTCCACCTAAAACGCGGCTTTTCAGCACTTCTGTGGATCCCAATGATATCTGCATTGCTTACTGTACTTATTTCCTTGTTTCACTTGAAAGAAAGTTACTGTTTGTCATTTTTGCATTTAAGTTACCTGAAACACATTGCATTTAAGTAACCTGGCACTTGCTCACTAAAGCAATTATATAAGTCAGCACCAAAATATTAAAAGCACTACACCCTCACAAACTCACCTTGAGAACCTCGTTCCCCATTGGCCCTTTTTTTTTCAATTATAAAGGAATTCCCAATACTATTCTAGCATGTCCAAAGGTCAGTTGTCAATCTTCTCACCAGTCCAGCTGGTGAATCTGGGAATCTTGAGGCAATGTTACAACTGCCTCATGTACACAGACAACCCTCTCCTCCTCCCAACAAATTCCAACACATGTGAGAGATGCAACCATATAGCCATACTGGAGGCTAAGCTCTCTCAACTCTGTACTGGCAAAACCAGTCAGGAGGAGAAGGAAACCACACTCACTACAATTACAGTCTCACATAGACCTACCACGACAGCAAACCAAACACATAAACACACAAAAACATACTCGGAGGCTCTAAATAAAAATCTGCCTAAGCAACAGAGACCTCCAAAGCAGACACCCAAGCAACCGCTATCCCAAAACAAAACACATGCAACACATAGCTCACAAAGCCAGTGTGCCAAACAGTCACAGCCCTTAAGGCTAAACAACACACCTGATACACTTGTAATAGGTGACTATCGTCAGGCACACTGACGTCCCACTCACCAGGCTGAACAAGGAGAAGGTCACGGTGAGCTGCCTGTCGGGCACTAGGATCCGCCACATAACACAAGCACTCAGGTCACTCCAAGGCAAGTACAAATATGACTCAGTCATTGTCCATGCTGGTGTGAATGACCTGAGACGTACCTCCCTGGACTACATGAAAAGAGACATAGAGGAGCTCTCAGAGCATGTAGCCCAGGCCGGTATGACCCTGACCTTGAGTAGCATCTTACCCTCACCAAGAATGATGCCACAATATGAAGACAAGATGATCAATTTCAACAATTGGCTTAAGTATTGGTGCATTCAAAGGGGATCCAATGCATGTCAGCCTGGGATGACATGCTCGACAAGCCACGATGCTTCGCTAGGGACGGCTTGCACCTGTCACCCCTGGGCTTTTGGATATTGGCAAAGGCTCTTGCTACCCCCCATAGTGCCTTTTTTAGGCAAGGCTCAAAAGACAAACCCACCTCCATAGGTATCACAAGGGATAAGAAAAGTACAGTTTTGTACCTACCATAAATGTAGATGTTCGAAGATCCACATTGCTGCAGTCCTTACACTTGGGTAGTCCGCTGTCCTCGGTCGGCCCGAATATCAAAGTATAAGGCTGACGTCGATCAAGGCGCATCTGACTGACATCAGGACGTCAGGGTACAAATGCGCATGACCGACGTCATATCCTCAGTCTTTTCTTGCCCCAGATGTCAGAAGACCCTAAAAATAAAGGTCAAAACCAAAAGACAGCAAACACCCAACCAACCACCCTTGCACTAACTATATGTACAAAATATACAAAATACACAATATGTACAACCCAACCCACACAACCACCTCTAACTGCAGAGGGGAAGGAGGGAGGGTAAATTGGACTGCAGCAATGTGGATCTTCGAACATCTACATTTATGGTAGGTAAACAACTGCACTATGTTCTTCATCTCACATTGCTGCAGTCCTTACACTTGGGTAGAATCCCAAAGCAGAGGTAAGGGAGGATGGCTAACTACAAGGAAGCAGGAGCTGCCAACATGCCCTGCAAAACAGCAGTGGCAAAACCAGCCCTGGATTTAGAGTAAAGTGGCAGGTGATAATGCCTAGAGAAAGTATGCACTGAACTCCAAGTAGCTGCCTCCAAAATATCCTTGGTTGCCACTCCCCTCAAAAAAGCTGTTGAAGTGGCAGTAGCCCTAGTGGAATGAGGCCTAATCCCAGCTGGAACCTCCTTGCCATGATGGGAATAACAGAAAGCAATGCAAAACCCAATCCACTTAGAAATAGTTTGTTTAGACACAGGCTTGCCCTGAGAACTCAAAGCAAAAGAAACAAACAACTGCTGAGACTGCCTGAACCCTTTAGTTCTGTCCAAATAATAACGCAACTGCCTGTGTACATCTAAAGTGTGCAAAATCTTTTCCCCTTTATTTTGGGGATTTGCATAAAAAGTAGGCAAATGAATAGTTTGGTTTAAAGCCACACTAGAAACCACCTTAGGCATAAAGGAAGGATTAGTACGTAATGATACCCTATCCTTATGGAAAATCAAGAAAGGCTCAACTGCCATAAGGGCCTGCAATTCAGAAACCCTTCTTGCAGAGGTAATTGCCAACAAAAAGCAGTCTTCCATGATAAATATTTCAACTCAGAAGTAGCTGCAGGCTCAAAAGGTTGTAGAGTGAGTTTCTCCAACACAAAATTGAGATCCCAAGCAGGAGTAGGAGCTCTTCGGGGTCTTATATTCTTTGCCCCTCTAAGAAATTGCTTGAATAAAGGATGAGAAAACAATGGTGGGACACAATCATAGTGAGCGAAATTGCTGCAGCATGAACCTTAATAGAAGAGAAAGACAAACCCTTGTCCAGTAACTCAGTAAGATATTGAAGAGCCACACTCAAATTAGGCTCAGAAACATCAAAATCTTTTGCTGCACTCCAAAATAAAAATCTCTTCCATTTATCTGCGTACACTTTCCTTGTACTAGGCCTTCTAGCTTCCAAAATCACATTCAAAACTTGTTGTGGAAGTTGAGACCCTCTATGGTTCAAAACAGAATATGCCAGGCTGTCAGGTGCAGAGAGTGAAGTTTGACATTCAGCAAATGGCTGTCCTCCTGTGACAACAGGTGTGGAATTGAAGGCAAAGGCCATGGAGGCTTCCGTACCAGACTTCTCAGTAATGGGTACCAGTGCTGTCGAGGCCAATCTGGAGCTATTAAAATCATCCTTGGCTTGTCCTGTCTGACCTTTAGAAGTACCTTTGGGAGGAGAGGCAGAGGAGGAAAGGCATACACATGAAGATTGCTCCAATTGAAAGAAAGAGCATCCACTTTCCAAGCTGTGGGATGAAACCTTTTTGTGCAAAACTTTGGCAGCTGATGGTTTAGTGGAGAAGCGAACAGATCTATGTCTGGAGTTCCCCATGACACTGTCAATTTCTGAAATACTTGAGGATCCAATTTCCACTCGTGGGGATCCATAATTTGTCTGCTCAACACATCTGCTAAGGAGTTCTGTGCTCCTGGCAGAAACCTTGCCTGAAGATTGAGCTGTAAACTGAGAGCAGTCTCCCACAAAATCATTGCTTGCCTGCATAGAGGATAAGAATCGTTCCCCTTGCTTGTTGATGTACCACATGACAGTTGTGTTGTCTGTTAGAATCAACACCTGCCCTGGAAGAAGTAATTCCTTGAAAGCTATTAATGCAAACTGGACTGCTAACATCTCCTTCATGTTGATATGTAGATGTTGTAGTCTGGCAGGCCACTTGTTTTGTATCCACTTTCCATGTAGATGAGCTCCCCAAGCTTTGTCTGAGGCATCTGTCGTTAAAATCTGACTCGCCTCTGGCCGGGTCACAGAGAGTCCCTTGTTTAGGTGACATTCCTGAGCCCACCATAAAAAATCCCTTTTGAATGCAAGGTATTATTTGAATGACAGTGTCCAGATCCTGGCAGTGCTGTGTCCATACATTTTTGAGATACCATTGTAGCTTCCTCATATGCAGTTTGGCATTGGGAAGCACCAGAATACAAGATGCCATGAACCCTAATGCTTGAAGGACTGTCCTTGCAGTCAGCACGGACTGATGAGATAGTTGACGGAAGTAAAGGGATAGACTCTTTTGTTTGTCCGGGGTTAGAAAGGCCATCTGGGATGCTGTATTCAGTCTCACACCCAGAAAGCACATGTCCTGAGAGGGTACTAGACTGGACTTTATTTTGTTCACAGAATACCCCAGGCATCTTAGCACTGCTATCACATATTCCAAATGATGAAGAAGCTCTTCCCTTCCTTGGGCCAAAATCAGGCAGTCGTCCAAATAAGGATAGATCTGTATTCCTTTTAACCTGAAGAAAGCTATCACTGGAGCCAGAACTTTCGTGAATACTCTGGGCAGTAGATAAGCCAAAGGGCAATGCAGAGAACTGATAGTGAGAAGTCCCAGCTCGAAAACGCAGATACTTCCTGCAACTTAGTCTGATAGGAACATGAAGGTAAGCCTCCTTGAGATCCAAAGTTACCATCCAATGATCCTTGCCCAGCAGAGGTAAAAGCTGCTGTAACGTCAACATTTTGAACTTGGGAATGTCCAGATAAGTGTTGAGGGTAGATAAATCCAAAATTGGTCTCCACGTGTTCCCCTTCTTTGGTACTAGGAACAGGCGAGTAAAATCCTAGGCCCACTTCTGGCATAGGGACCGGCTGTATGGCCCCTATTTGGAGTAACAGAGAAACTTGCTTGTGAGCCTCTATTCTTTGTTGAGGAGGAATGTCTGGCATGCCTTTGAAAGGAGGCAAGGTATGGAAATAAAACCTGTAACCGTGGTGTATGATATCCAATACCCATCTGTCTTGGGTAATTAAACTCCAATTTTCTTTGAAAAGTGCCAACCTTCCTCCCAAAGGTGCTGCCAGACGAGAAGGCTCTGGCAACTGAAAAGGTAGGTCATTGGGTCTGTTTACGAAAGGACTGACCCCTGCCCTCACCCGAAGACTGTGCAGGAGAACTCCCTGTTCTAGGCCTGAAAGAGCCCTGAGCTCTGCCCCTACCACGTCTAGATCTACCCCTAGACTGAGAATCATAAGAAGGATACGTCCACCCCTTAGTAGGCCAATTTCTACTAAACTTTGGAGGCTGGACCTGCAAAAAATCTTTAACAGTCTGCATAGACTTAGCCTTGTCTTCCATTTTCTTTAAAACTGCCTCAACAGGAGGACCAAACAACACATCAGATTGTAAAGGAGCATCTAAAATCCTTGTTTTAACATGTTCAGACAAATTTTGATCCCTTAGCCAGGCGTGCCTGAAGAACTGACCCAGTGGCAGCCACCCTAGACGAGGCCTGTACAGCATCAAAACCACATTGCAAAGAATGCTTACCCACCTGTTCAGAAACATGCACTAAATCTTGCAACTCTTTACAATCAATACCTACTGCCAGAGCATCAACCTTAGACTTTAATTGTGAAAGGAGATAGTTCTGGTATTTCAACATGTGAAACTGGCAATTCAAAGCCCTCATAGCAAGAGTGGAAGAAGTATAAACCTTCTTTCCCCATCTATCCAAGGCCCTAGCCTCTTTGTCTGCAGGAACCGGATTCTTAACAACAGAAGCCTTAACACCTTTAGGCCCCTGACTAACAGTTTCTGGGTCAGCCCTAGGACTCTTAAAAAGATACTTATGAGCTTCAGGCACCCTGTAATACCTATCCGCTCTAACACGAGCAGGAGGCAAAGAATCAGGATTACGAGAAGCCTCTGCAAAACATCTTCTACTACATCCAAAACAGGAGGTATAGCCAAAGGCCTATGCTGGGGTAAAAACAAAAATTCCCTAAGCCTTTTCCTGGAATCAGAGAAGTCCTGACCTTCCCACTTAAAATGCTCCCTCATGGAATGAAGAGTTTCTGAAAAAGAAAAATCCTCAGGAGGAGAAGCAGAAGGAGTAGAATCATCCAAATCAGAATCAGAATAAGGAGAGTACTCCTGCAAGTCTTCAGCCGAAGACTCTGAAACATCCGAAGCCTGCTCAAAACCCCCCAACTCAGGCTCCAACCTAGGTCTCTTATCAGGAGGGGGCATAGAACCCCTAATTAAAGTAATCAAATCTTCTGCCATTTTAAGCATATGCTTCTTGGGCACAGTACCTGAAGAGCTAGGGGTAACACCAACTGAAGCCAAACCTGGCCTGCCCCTGGGAGAAGCCTTTGCAACAGAAGGAGAGGGCCTAGCCACCCTAGGAAGGGAGGGGAGTATAGTAACCTGAGAAGCCCCCTCAGCCTGACTTGCCTCCTGGGAGGCCACATCTTGCAATAATAAGGTCTCACCCTGGGAACACAAAGAAACCTCCGGCGGAGCCACCGGCTCCACCGACACCTCCAAAGAACCGGCGTCCGGTACAGACGATTCTTCTAGCCTAGGCTTAACTGCCTTGTCCTTGCGCTTCTTCGAAGAAGCGGGCGTCGGAGCATCCGACGGCATTTTATAATTACACCGCTTCCCAAAGACTAACCTTGCACAATCCAACCTTCTCTTTATAGTGCGTTTATTAAATCTAGCACAAGAGCGACAGCCAACAACGTCGTGCTCAGGCCCTAAGCAAGGAATACATAAAGTATGATAATCTCTATGCGGTATCTGTTTCCCACAAGAAATACAATTATTGACTTTTTCTGACATCCGGTAAATCACTGAGGCAAGAAAAAACTAAAATATTCCCCAACGGGGTACTTAGCCAACTTTGAACTCGGTCTGAAACTTCAAACTTGAAAAATCTCAGAACGCCAACCGGCACTTGCAATGCTGCTTCTGCATCGGACCATGCGGCAAAAAAGACTGAGGATATGACATCGGTCATGCGCATTTGTACCCTGACGTCCTGATGTCAGTCAGATGCGCCTTGACCGACATCAGCCTTATACTTTGATATTCGGGCCGACCGAGGACAGCGGACTACCCAAGTGTAAGGACTGCAGCAATGTGAGATGAAGAACATCTAAGAGTAATGCTACTCAATGCCAGAAGTCTAAACCTCAAGATGCATGCACTCGAAACTCTCCTTAGCATGGGGAACATCGATATCTGTGCAGTAGCAGAAACCTGGTTCAAGGCTCCCGAGAGCATCCCAGCACTACCAGGGTATACCTCATACCATGCTTTTTGGCTCCAAAACTTGGACCGTACCACAAAAGGAGGGGGAGTATCAATATTCGTCAAAGATACCCACACCACCAGGTTGGTGGCACAGCACGAAGCATCAGAGACTATCCATGTGCAACTAACAGTGGGTAAAACTGCCTTCCAGTTTATAGCCTGCTACAGACCACCCTCCCAAACCCAGGAACCCCACTTGGCCTTCCTGAGAACACTGGAAAATATGAAGGTCTCTCCAAACACCATTATATTGGGCGACTTCAACTACCCAAACATAGACTGGGAGCATTACTCTAGCTCCAACACCCTAGCCCAAAGGTTCCTAGAATTTATACACTCAAGTGCTATAGAACAACTTGTTACCACTCCCACAAGAGGGGAAAACATACTGGACCTGATCATCACCAACATGGGGACTCTATGCTCCAGACCAGAAGTGTATCCCTCACTGGTAAGATCAGACCATAAACTAATCTCACTGGATATTCACATCCCGACTCCACCCCCTGCCCTGAAAACCACAGTGAAAAACTTCTCTAAAGCAAATTTCACACTCCTCAAAACTGAGGTGGAATCCTTCAAAGCCCCCGGGCCTGTGGAAAATACGGCCCAGACCGCAGAATTCTTTATAAACGCATTCTATGAGCACCTTCAGGAATGCATGGATCATGCAATCCCAAATAAAAACAAGACCCAATCCTCCAAAGGCAGACGTCCTGTCTGGTGGACCCCAGCCATAAACAAACTATACAATGGAAGGAGGAAGCTACTACATGATAGAGCAAAATCCCAAAAAGGGAAGGCATCTCTGATCAGTATTAGCAAAAAACTACAGGCACTCATAAAATCGTCTAAGGCCAGCTTTGAGAGAAAAATTGCACAGGACACTAAGAATAATCACAAGGCTTTCTTTAGTTATGTTAGGAACCTGGGTGGGAATTCCCAGATATGTTCAGAATTAGTCCAAAATGACAAAAAATAAACTGAACCCGCAGACATTGCCAACATCCTAGCTGACAGGTTCAGCGCAAACTCCCCCCCCCCCCCCACCAAAAGGGCAAATATTTATCCCAGCAGTGTGCTGCCCCCCTGACATCTCAGATGCTCAGGTAAGAGCTGCCCTCTCCAAAGCAAAAAACACAGCATCAATGGGACCAGACGGTGTCCCGGGCTGCGTCCTACATGAACTCCAAGAAGAGCTAAACCCAAACATAAAACTACTGTTCAATCTCAGCCTTACTACAGGACATGTACCCAAAGAGTGGCGTACAGCAACAGTGGTCCCTCTCCACAAAGGTGGTGCCTCAACGGATCCTGGAAACTATCGCCCCATAAGCCTGACTAGCTTGGTCTGCAAAGCTATGGAAAGAATCATCATGGACCTCATAAATAAAAATATTGGGGACCTACAGACACTGGATCCTACCCAGTTCAGCTTTGTTAAGGGCAGATCCTGCCTCTTAAACCTGGTTGATTTCTTTGAAACAGTCACCAACGCCATTGACGAGGGGAAGGTGGTCCACACAGCCTACCTGGACCTCGCAAAAGCCTTCGATACAAAACCCCACTCGGGCATTATAGATAAGCTCACCAGCTTAAATATAAACCCCTATGTCACTAAATGGGTTGCAAACTGGCTCAAGGACAGAACCCACATGGTTAGAATTGCTGAAGCCATGTCAGACTCCAAACCAGTTACAAGTGGCGTCCCACAAGGCTCAGTCCTGGGACCTCTCTTGTTCGGTATATATTTCTCGGAGGTACAGGCCAACATGGAAGGACTGTGGCTGACTAAGTTTGCAGATGACTGCAAACTGGGCGCCATTATCGACTCTCCATCTGACACAAGCCTCCTCCAAAAGGGCCTCATAGAAACAGACAACTGGTGCCAGAGCCATGGCCTCAAGCTAAATGCCAAAAAGTGTATAGTCATCCCCTTTGGCAAAAACAAAGTGCCCACAAATTATCACATAGGAGGTAATCCATTAAGTGCAGAAGAAGTAATTAGGGACCTGGGGACCCAAGTTGATATCAATCTGTCATTTGACAACCACGTGGCCAAAGTGGTTAGAAAAACATTTTATATAGCCCACCTAATCATGAAGGGATTCACATCTAGATCAGGGGAGGTCATTGTGCCTCTTTACTCATCCCTCATCAGGCCCATAATTAAGTACAATGCCCCTTTCGGGATGTACCTTACCAGACACCTGCAGCAACTGGAAAGACCCCAAAAGTACCTCACCAAGAGGATCAAAGGGCTCAAACAGATGCCATATGCTGCCCGGTTAAAGAAACTCCAGCTCTACTCAGTGGCATACCGCCTGCTCAGAGGTGATCTGTGCCTGACATATAAAGCCATGTCCAATCCGGAATTAATGGACATGCTGCACCTCAGAAAATCCAAATCCCATCGAGCTACATGCTCGAGAGACTTGAACCTCAGCACTGAAATAAATAGGACATGCTGGAGGGACAGATTCATAACCCAGAGGCTCCCTTCACTCTGGAATAAAATCCCAGTCCAGGTTAGGCAGAGCCCCTCACTGACTCTCTTCAAGAGGAATCTTGATGAGTGGATGGGAGATCGTAGGTTTACCCCGGGTATCCCTTCTGTGTCACTGTTAGACAGAGGCACAGTATACTAACCTCGAAAAAGGGCATAGCAAAATTAATTTAAAATGGGTGGCAAAAGCCAAACACACTCTGGCTAGGCTTATAAATGCCCTAGGGCAGATAGCCTAGTATGAACCTATGAACCTATGAACTATATTTTGTACTCCCGATGAGGTCTATTTAAATGTGCCAGATAGCTCATGGGCTAAGCAAATGTGTCTTGCCCCACAGCAGTTAGAGGAAAATGTCATTTTTTTCTTTCCTTACCAAATCTGAACCTACCAAAATATTAGATGCCACATTATTGGATTCAGTTCCTAAGCAGTTATGACTGTACATGAAAATAAAGTGGGCCTTATTAAAGTTGCTGTTCCTATTCAGATAACCTTGAAATCTAATGAACTTTTACCTATGGTGGCACAATATCCACTCTTTGTGGAGGCAAAAGCTGGGATTGAGCCTGTTATTTCTGCATTACTACAGCAAGGTATTATCGTACCCACTACAAGTCCATGCAATACACCTATCTTGCTGGTAAAAAAAAAAAACAGGCAAAGAAACCTACAGATTTGTGTAAAACCTGAGAGCTGTAAATGCTGCTGTACTACTGGCTTTTCCCATAGTTCTAAATCCCACAAGTATTCTTAGTTATATCCCTCCTGCAGCTACCACCTTCTCTGTTGCTGATATTTCTCCAGCCTTCTTTTCTATTCCAATTCATTATTCACCTATAGAGGGCAGCAGTATATTTGGACATGCTTGCCTCAGGGTTATGTTGCATCACCTACTCTATTTTTTAGGGAAATGAAATGACAATTAGACAAACTTCAGTTTCCTTGTAAGTCTACATTTGTGCAGTATGATGATCTTCTCAAAGCTTTACCCTCTCTATCTGCCTGTCAGACTGATACTGTTTTCTTACTCTCTAAGCTTACAGAGTTAGTGTTTAAGTTGTTTGTTGTTTGCCTTTTGGCTTTTCCCGATAAGAGGTCGCCACAGTGGAACTCCGGTCCGCTAATGATTGGCAGTAGATTTTTACGAAATGCTGAGGTGCCAGCTCGACGCCCAACCTTCAACGAAGGCACGCCCATTTATGCACACATGTCTTTTGAAAGCTATCCAACCATTGGGAGGACATGCAGACTCCACACAGAAGGCACTCCCAAGCCAAGCCAAGAATCAAACGGGAGAACATCTTGCTGTGAGGTAACAATGCTACCGCCATACCACCGCGGCAGTAGAGTTAGTGTTTAAGGTTAACAGATCTAAATTGCAGTTATGGCAATCACAGGTTCAATACCTGGGACACAATTTCTGAAAATGCATAACACATTTTACCCTCTCTAATAACAACTATTCAAAGTGCCCCAAGGCCAAGAACTCTGAAACAGCTGAGAGAATTTCTTGGATTAGCAGGTTACTGCCAGCAATAGATATCTAATTACGCTGAAGTAACAAAACTTTTACTAGAATTGCTCTAAAAGGATACTCCTGAGCTGCTCCCATGGCAGCAAAGCCATGAGCAATCTTTTGTTCATCTAAAATCTTTTCTCTCAAACCCACCTGCTTTAGGGTTACCATATTATTGTAAGGAAGTTTTACCTTTCTGTTGTGAACGACGTCAGGTAGCTTTGGAATTACTGGCACGAAGAAGGAATGATGGTTACAGGCCAATTGCTTATTACAGTACACATCTTGAACCTGTAGCAGCTGCTCTCCCCTCCATGCCTTAGAGCGGTAGCAGCAGCAACTCACCTGATAGATATGGCAGCCTCTCTTACTTTAGGTCATAATACCTTTCTAGCGGTTCCACATTCTGTAGAAGCTTTATTATTGAAAACTAAGACTCAATACTTGTCTGCATCTAGGCTCTCTAAATATGAATTGACACTGTTTAATAACCTGTCTTTACAGTGTGTCAGATGCCCACAATTAAATCCTGCCTCTCTTATCACAATAGCTGATGAGGGTGAACTGCATGATTGTGTTTCTGCTTTTAATTATGTGCTTCCTCTGAGACCACACTTACAAGACACTCCGCTTCAAAATTCTGATCTCATTCTTTTCGTCGATGGATCCTGTATACCATGAGAAGATGGACATCTAATGGCAGCTTTTTCAGTGTGCCCCAAAAATATGGTTTTAATAACTGGATAATTGGAGAGTAATGTCTCAGCTCAAGTGGCAGAGTTAACTGCACTCACAGAAGCTTGTAAACTAGCTAAAGACAAATGTGTTACTATTTATACTGACTCTAGGTATTGTTATGGCATCATCCATGACTTGGGCACTCTGTGGAGAGAGCACGAATATTTAACTTCTGCTGGGATTCGTACAAAATGCTGTTTTTGTACATGAATTGTTAGATGCTTTACTGCTACTGAGGAAAGTGGCAGTGGTCAAAAGTGCTGCCCATAAATCTGACTCTTCTTTTGAATCTAGAAGTAACAATTTTGCAGACAGGTCAGCAAGACAGGCTGCTTCATCACCACCTGTTCAAGCTTTGTTTTTGCAGCCTTTAGAAACTGAAGCTGTTTCTGTATCATTAGATAGTGTGTTGCATTTTCAAAATTGTGCTGACTATTCTGAAAGAGTAAGGTGGATTCGTGACGGCTGCTGTCATTCTCCGGACTCACTTTGGCGCCATCTGCATGGAAGATTCGTAGCTCCACAACAATTTTTACATCAATTGGTACAGCCTTACTATTTTCCATCCCACCTTGGGAAAAATACATTATTAAAACAACTTTTGACTGATTGGTATGCCCCTTATGCTTCAGAAGTCATTTAGCATTTTGTACAAACATGTAATATCTGTTTATCTTTTAATGTATCTAAATCTGTGCCTGGCCCCACTCAGCATATAAAGAAATCATGGGGACCATTTTGTAATATTCAATGGAATTTCACAGAGTTCCCACAATAGTTGACATTCAAGTACGTTCTCACCATGATAGACATATTCTCGGGGTGAGTAGAAGCTTACCCTTGTATAAAAAGTAATGCTACCACTGTGGCAGAAATGTTGCTATATGAACTCATCCCTAGGTTGGGATCCTGTGTGAAATTCAATCTGATTGAGGTACTCATTTTACTGCACAGGTGATGCAGGTCCTTTGTAAAATGCTGAATGTTAAACTGAGTCTTCATTGTCCACATAGACTTCAGGTATGAATGAACGTGTCAATCAGACAGTAAAAAATAAGTTGGCTTAGCTTACTGCTAAAATGGGCTTAATATGGCCAGAGGCTCTGCCTCTGGTATTGTTTACTTTGGAAAGTGCAGTTAGTGCTCCTGGAAAGTATTCCACCCATGAAATCATAATGGGAAGGCCCATGAGAATGCCAGCCACACCCCTTCCAGCTAGGGTCCCTATTAATTATATAAACTTTTCAAAGTTCGAATGTCATATGGTGGACCACAATATGATCGAACTTTGAAAAGTTCGAAGGTTAAAAGCAACAGCTTCGTATGGCACAGAATGGGAAAATTTCCCTTTTCTTCACTGGAGTGTGATCTTGGAGTTGGTATATTTAAGTCAGAGTGTTCAGGTATGTTTTTTTTAATTTATTATATTTTCAAAGTTTCAAACTTCACTCATATGTTGTCAAATATATGAGGTTCGAAGTTTTGAAACTTCGAATACATAATATAGACCCTTCCAGCTAACATAGAATTGCAATTGGTTGATGATGCGTTACTCACCTACTGCAAAAATCTTGTTTCTCTTCTGCAGCATTATCATTCACAGGTCACGTCAGCTTAACTTCATCCTAATCCAGATGCCATTCATGATGTAAAACCAGGTGACTGGGTCTACACTCGATCCTTTTCCAGAAAGACATCACTGCATCCCATTGGAAGGGGCCTTTCCTTGTCCTTCTCACTATAGCTACAACTGTTTGTTTAGAAGGGTCTCTAACCTGGGTTCATGTTTCTCACATCCGCAAAGCAGTTCCAGTCGAAGGACAACAACCTATCCCTTTTACTTCTCCTGCTGATGATGATGAACCAGTTTCTTCCCACACCAGATGAAGAATCAGGGAATTGGAAAGTAACGATGATGGATAAGGCTATTTCCCTTGAGTCAGGTGACCAAGCGCTGCTCACAGGAAGCAAACATCATCTTCTACCATTGCTGCCTTTATTTAGTAATCAGCAGTAGCAATCATATCAAGCGCCAGCTCATCCGTGTTTGGATATTTGTGAAAATCCACTTCGGCCTTGCCCAACTCGATTTTCTTGTGCTCTTGTTGCATTAATCACTGCAATTGTTATTTTTGGTCTTGTTGTTACACTTCTTGATTCCTGTAAAATCAAGAAGTGTAAAAATACTGTTCATACTTATGACAAGAGAACACACAGATCTGTTATGTCTACATCTAACTGTACCACAGTAAATGTGCACCCTACTTTTAATACCTACCATGCACTACAACTTATTTATGCAACCTCTTTCAACATATCTAACTGTTGGGTTTGTACTGCTATACCAACATAATATGATGGACTTTTATTTACTACAGTACCTACCTTTATCCCCATCTGATTACAAAGACATTTTGTACAATACTATGGGGGGATTGTGTAAATTAACAGAGCCAAATAAAACTGTATCACTGTCTTTGGCCTTTCATCAGACAGGAATATTGTGCCTGACGCAAATTGGAACTAAAAAAGTAGGTCAAAGTAGTTGTGATGTTACCGTTCAAAGATTTTGTGTTACTACAAATTCTAGAGGTCTAGACACTGTAAATATTATAACACATAGGTTCATAGGTTCATACTAGGCTATCTGCCCGAGGGCATTTATAAGCCTAGCCCATAGTTGTGTGGCTTACGCCACCCCTTTAGTTTGGAGAAACTATGCCCATTATTTTGCTGTGCCTCTGTCGAGCAGTGACACTGAGGTAACCCCTGGGGTGTATCTGCGATCTCCCATCCATTGGTCAAGATTCCTCTTGAACAAGGCCAGCGAGGTGCTCTGCCTCACATAAACCGGGATTTTGTTCCACAGCATAGGGAGTCTTTGGGTGATGAATCTATCCCTCCAGCACGTCCTATTAATAACCGTGTCGAGGTTTAAGTCTCCCGCCCTTGTGGCTCTGAGGGATCTAGATTTTTTGAGATGAAGCATGTTCATCAAATCTGGGTTTGACATGGCCTTGTATGTCAGGCATAGGTCACCTCTGAGCAAGCGGTAAGCAAATGAATATAACTGGAGTTCTTTCAGTCGGGCAGCATAAGACAGATTTTTGAGACCCTTTATCCTTTTGGTGAGGAACTTTTGTGGCCTCTCCAGCTGCTGCAAGTGTCGGGTCAGATACATTCTGAATGGGGCATTGTACTCGATCATTGGTCTGATGTGTGATGAGTATAGGGAGACTATGACTTCCCTTGATCTAGATGTGAATCCCTTCATGATAAGGTGGGCAATGTAGAAGGTCTTCCTAACTACTTTAGCAATATGAGTGTCGAATGAAAGGCTACTGTCAACCCGGGTTCCCAGGTCCCTAATAACTTCTTCTGTGTTCAGGGGATTGCCACCTATATGGTAGCTAGGGGTAACCTTATTTTTCCCGAAGGGTATGACTATGCATTTCTTGGCATTTAACTTTAGGCCATGGCTCTGGCACCAGTTATCCGTTTCTGTGAGACCCTTCTGAAGGATATCTGTGTCGGATGTGTTTTCCACTACGGCGCCCAGTTTGCAGTCATCTGCAAACTTTGTCAGCCATAACCCTCCTGTGTTTGCTTGTACTTCAGAAAAGTAGATGCCAAACAAAAGTGGGCCCAGGGCTGAGCCCTGTGGGACACCACTTGTGACAGGCTTTGAGTCTGACATGGCGCCAGCAACTCTGACCCTGTGGGTTCTGTCACTCAGCCAGTTTGCAACCCATCTTGTAATGTATGGGTTTACATTTAAGTTGATGAGTTTTTCAATGATACCCGAGTGAGGTATTGTATCAAAAGCCTTCGCCAGGTCTAGGTAGGCTGTATGGACTGCCTTTCCCTCGTCAATGGCCTTGGTGACTGTTTCGAAAAAGTCAACCAAGTTTAGAAGGCATGATCTGCCTTTGACAAAGCCAAACTGGGTTGGATCCAAAGTCTGCAAGTTCCCTATGTCTTTATTTATGAGATCCATTATGATCCTCTCCATGGCTTTGCAGATAAGGCTTGTCAAGCTAATGGGACGGTAATTTCCAGGGTCGGTGGAGGCACCGCCTTTGTGGAGTGGGACCACAGTCGCCAGCGCCACTCCTGGGTGCGTATCCGGAGGTGAGACTAAGATTAAACAGCTGTCCTAACTGTGGGTTTAATTCCTCATTGAGTTCATGGAGCACACAGCCGGGGACACCATCAGGTCCCATGGATGCTATGTTCTTTGCCTTGGAGAGAGAAGTTCTCATCTGGGCGTTAGAGATGTTTGGGGGGCTACAATCATTTGGTATAGATATCTCTCCTTTAGGGGGGGAGGGGGGGAGAAGTTTGCACTGAACTTTTCAGCCAGTATGTTGGCAATGTCTGTAGGATCAGTAATCTTCACATCATTTTGAACTAATTCTGAGCATATCTGGGAGTTTCCTCCTAGGTTTCTGACATAGCTAAAGAATGCCTTATGGTTGTCTTTAGAGTCCTTAGCTATTTTTTTCTCAAAATTAGCTTTGGATGATTTTATGAGAGCTCTTAGCTTTTTACTTATAGTGATCAGCGGTGTCTTACCTTTTAAGGATTTTGCTCTATCTTGTAGTAGCTTTCTCCTTTTGTTGTAGAGTTTGTTTATGGCTGGGGTCCACCAGACTGGACGCTTGCCTTTGGTACAAAGAGTCTTTGTTTTGCTTGGGATTGCCTGATCCATGCAGCCCTGCAGGTGCTGGTAGAAGGCATTTGTAAGTGATTCAGCGGTTTGAGTAATGTTAACCGCTGGCTCAGGGGCCTTAAAGGAGACCACACTAGTCTTTAGAAGTGTGAAGTCGGCTTTCGAGAAGTTCTTTACTGTGGTCTTTTTCATTTCGGGTGGGGGCGGGATGAGGACCTCCAGCAAGATTAGTTTGTGATCAGATCTCACCAGTGAGGGGTATACTTCCGGCATTGAACATTGTGCTCCCATGTTCGTGATGATGAGATCAAGTATGTTTTCTCCTCTTGTGGGGATGGTGACTAGTTGTTCCATGGCATTTGAGTTTATGAATTCCAGGAACTTTTGGGCTAGAGTGTTTGGGCTTGAATAGTGTTTCCAGTCTATATTAGGGTAGTTGAAGTCACCTAGTATGATGGTGTTCGGAGATACATTTATCCCCTCCAGTGTTTTCAGGAAGGCCATATGAGGTTCCTGAGTTTGCGAGGGTGGCCTGTAACATGCTACAAATTGCAGAGCAGTCTTGCCTATGGTTAATTGCACCTGGATGGTTTCCGATGCATCGTGCGATGCCACCAATCTTGAGGTGTGGGTGTCCTTTATGAATATGGATACCCCTCCTCCTTTCTTGGTATTGTCCAGGTTTTGGGGCCGGAACGCATGATATGAGGTAAAACCTGATAGTGCTGGGGTGCTCTCAGGAGCCTTGAACCAGGTTTCTGTCACAGCACAGACATCAATGTTCTCCATACTGAGAAGGGCCTCGAGTGTGTGCATCTTGAGGTTGAGACTTCTGGCATTGAGCAGCATTACCCTTAGTTTTTTTTCTTTGTTTTGTTTTAGGGTGGTAGGTTTAGAATTTGAGCCTTGCCTAAAAAAGGCACTATGGGGGTGGCAAGAGCCTTTGCCAAAATCCGGAATCCCAGGGGTGACAAGTGCAAGCCGTCCCTTGCGAAGCAGCGTGGCTTGTCCAGCATGTCATCCCAGGCAGACAGACATTGGATCCCCTTTGAATGACACCAGAGTTTAAGCCAATTGTTAAAGCTGATCATCTTATCTCTGTATTGTGGCATCATTCTTGGTGAAGGTAGGATACTGCTCAAGGTCAGGGTCATACCTGCTTGGGCTACATAATCAGAGAGCTCCTCTATGTCTCTTTTCATGTAGTCCAAGGAGGTACATGGCAAATCTGTCCCTTATTCACAGTGGTGGGAAGCCGTTTCTAGACCATTTCATAATTATTCAGACTGACATAACTGCAGTGAAACTGAAGATGTAAAGGACCCAAAAAATATGTGGGTCTTTGAAAACATTACTAATGTGTATAACGTTTCTCAACTAAAATTGGAACTAGACAATGTGTTTTTCCAGACAGTCTTAAATAACAATGTTTCTGTGAATGTCTCTAAAACACTTGTAAAGGATGGACTGTATTTTATCTGTGGTAGAAAAGCATACAAATGGTTACCTGCAGATTGGAGTGGAAGTTGTTTTTTAGAATACTTAGCTCCTGCCATTCGACATACGGATGCTTTGCCCAAGGAAAAAATTCATAATGCTCGAGAGGTCAAGCAAGTAAAAAAAGTGTGGGTAAAGTAGATGCGTCATGGATATTTCACCATGCCTTAGGGCACATAGCCCTCAAGGGGTTGGTCAATATGGATTTGGGAGATTTATTTATTTATTTGACATTTGTTGACCGGGTTAGTCTGTCTGGGCTAAGGCCCTTTTTCAGTGGAGACCCACGGAGAAAAGTTCCACAATTACAAAAATATGTACAGTTTACAAAAAAGAGAAAAACTGTTTCTAGTACATGAAGAAAAGTATTTAACAATGGACAGCATGTATACAATAACAATACTGGTACCAGATAACATCCACTGGAATACTGTACAGTGAGTATGCAATTTCAATACAGATTACAGTTAACATACACTGATGGCTAAATATGTTTGTTCAGGTAGGTAGACTAGGAGAGATTGAAATTAAAGTAGAAAGAAAAATAGAGGGGAGTGGTCAGGTAGCAGTAAAAAAAAAAGGGATAAGAGTGCAGGATAAGTATGTTGAATATTCTACTGAGTAAGAAAAAGTTTTTGAGGGGGAGAAGGGAGGGGGAGTTAGGAAGGTAGAGTTGGTCAGAGAGAAAGAAGCGAGGGGGAGTAAGGAAGGTAGAGTTGGGTCAGAGAGAAAAAAAGTGGGAGGTAGGTCTAGAGAGGTGTGTGAGATGGTGAGATGATGTGATTGCCGAGGCAGGAATTGCTCCAGCTTATGGCATACCCAAAGCTATATTGGAGCTGCAAAAGTTATCAAAGTTAATGGAATTTTTAAGTAATTCAACTTTTTTTTTTGATCACTGAAGAACTAATTGCCATGAGAACAGTAGTGCTGTGGAACAGAATAGCTCTTGATTTCATACTTGCATCAAAAGGGGGTACTTGCATGCTCATGCATGAGGAATGCTGTACATTCATTCCTGCTAACAAACACACAATACATAGTCATTTGGAGCTTATCCAAAAGGTGGCTTAGCTATCGAGTACTAAGGAAGCTGATAACTCACAGTGCGGACATGGCTCACTAATTTTTTCTCTGGATTGGTTGGTGGTATTTTAAAATTCAGAATGTTGATTGCAATAATCATTATGGCTATGTTTTTACTTTTATTTTTGTGTAAAACTTTAATATCCAAGTTGATTGCATCTCGATCTTCAGTAATGTTACAAAATGCATTTGTTAACAGTGTTGGAAGAGCACCTCTTCCAAAATGTGTGAATGAAAATGAAAATTAAACAAAAGTTTTTGAAAGTTTTGGTAAATTGTATGAAAATGTTTTTGGTCTCTTTAATGCAAAGTAAAGTTTGAGTGATGCTTTCTCAGCATCATGGGGGGATTGTAGAGGCTGGAAAATAAGTAATGAAATGCATGTGCATGTTACAAGATGGAGTGCGTAATTGAAAGAATGTTCTGAAGTCATGGAAAAGTATTGCTGAAGAAGTTTCTAGTAATTTCTTGTACCTTGGTCTGGGGCCCTGCTTTTCCTTGCAGGCACGCAGTATAACGAAAACATTTATTAAAATATAGATAACAAATATGAAGTGTATCTTCTTCCAGCTTGGCAATTTCTTACTGGATATAGAGTAATGGTCTGATGTATGAAATATACCTCTCTGTCTATTCTCTATTGGATAATAACTACAGATTCATAAACAACATTTATTATCAAGATAAGATTTTCTATATAACCTGTGTGAAATCCTTTGTTTGGGGAGACATAACTTTCTTAGTACTGTCTCTCACATGTGTTTTTCTGTTTATTAAATAAAAGAGTTTGTACTTTGAACTGCTAAGAGACTAAGTATTTATTTAACAAGTATAACCATAACATTGGCAACATAGATGTGTGTCTCCGAGGAACCCCATGCTCTAGAACAGGATCCCCATCCATGTGTCAGAGTCCATCCCTAACCCTATTTAAGAACAACTTTGGCTAATGAACAGGAAATTAAAAATTCCCCCTGGGTCTGGCCCCAGGTCTATGATAGACAGAATAGTGATGGGCAAACTAACATACACCCCCACACATAACCTCTATAAACTTCCTAATACTCCCTCTTAATACATGCCCATGATACATAGGGGCACAATTAGGTTAGGATGCATGGCTAAGATTATAAAACTCTGGTGGCTGTTACCATAGTATATACCTATGAACCTACAGATGACCCCACGAAACACACTCTGGCCCTAGAAATTACATCCAACTTATAATGTTTGGTAAAGGTGTGTACAGAAGACCATGTAGCACCTTCTGAAATGGATATAGGATCCACACCCTTGAAAAAGCACCAGAACAGGCAAACCACCCATGTTGAATGAGCCTAAACAAAAGAAAAAATGCTCTTTGCCATAAAAAGATTACTGAATGGAAATGGCCTTAGAGATACAGGAAGGAGAGTAGATGGTTTGTTTAGAAACAGCCAAACCCAATTTCCTGGAATGAGAAGAAATGAAAAGTAGCTCAGATTTCTTGCTGTCATTTGTCTTGTCTAGAAAATACCTGAGCTAACTTTGTAAATCCAAAGTGTAAAATGTTCCCTCACTAGCATTCTATAGACAGGGTAAAAAGTAGATGAAGTGTTTGATTCAAAGCTAATGATTTATTGACTACCTTGGGCATAAAAGTAGGATTAATATAAAGAAAACCCTGTCTTTGTGAAAAACTTAAAAAGATGGAACTGTCACAAGTGCCTGTAGTTCTGAGACTCTCTCAGCAGAAGTAAGAGCTACCAACAATACAGTCTTCCAAGTGCAGTACTACAAATAAGAGGAAACTGTAGGCTCAAAGGGAAACTGAGTTAATTTCTCCAGAACAAAATTAAGGTCCAAAGGAGGAGGATTGTTTGACTTCCAAAAAAAAAAAAAAGAATAGGGTGACTTCAAAAGTAGATAAGAAGACATGGCTGACAAATGATCTTTAATGGAGGAATATACACAGACTAGAAGTCAACAACTCACACAAATAAAAAAAAAATCATTGAAATGCCCATAGAAAAGGAGTCCAGGTCATGCTTGAGACAGCAAACAGGAAATCTCTTCCATTTAGCTGCATAGGATTTTGTAGTTGGGGGCTTTCCTGGCCTCCTGCAAAACCCAAAGCACATCCTCAGAAAAGTGGCATCTAATGGGAATCAAAACCCTTATCACCCAAAGAGTCATCTGAAGAGTGGGAAAATGACAGTGAATGAGAGAGCCCTTGTCTTGTGTAAGGAGATCCACCCTGTGAGGTTAAAGTGATGATTGCCCCTGTCAGTTTAAAAAGATGGGTTGAATCAGTGCTATTTGGGCCAATATAGAGTAACCAACCTGTCCCACATGATCTTGTGCAGGACTTTTGGTAGCAAAGTGGGGGACAGGCATACAGAAACATCCCCTTTCAGGAAAAAATCAGGTCATCCACTTTCCAAGTCAGATGACTTGGCACTCTATAAAAGAACTGGGGAAGAGGGCAGGCAAAAATATCTACTCAACGAATATTCCACAAATGTACTATATCCAGGAACACCTCGCTGAGAAGCATACAGTTATGTGAATCTGTCCTAGATCTGCTCAAAGTGTTTGCCATAAAATTGCTCTCTCAGAGAATGTAAACCACTTGAAGGAACAACTGATGGTGGACCACAAAATCCCAATCCTGAAGAGCTAGCTTGCAAAGAAGGTAGAACTTTTCCCCATTACTTGTTGATGTACCACATGACTGTGCTATTGTCTGTGAAAATCCTTACAGGACCTGGAACCCAAAGAGATTGAAGGGCAAGAATGAAAGCTCACATCTCCTTCATGTTAATATGGTCTGGTCTGCCAGTTGTTGATAAGACTAAAGTCCCTGGACCTTTAGGTTGTTGGAGGAAGCTTCCCAACCTTGATTAGATGCATCCATGTACAGCACCTGAGTGGTAAGAGGAACCTGAAAAGACAGACCTGGATTGAGGAAAATCTGGTGAATCCACCTGTGGAGCTTGAGCTTGAGGCAAGGGAAGAAAGTAACAAGAAAATCCAGGGATGGCAGTGCTGAAGTCAAACTTTCTCAAGATACTATTGAAATGTTCTCAAATGGAGTTTGGTGAGGGGAACCATGTGAATAATGGATGCCATGTACCCCAGAGCTCACAGAAATTCCCTTGCAGGAAGGACTGGAAGAAAGAGAGAGGAGACTGAAAATATGAAGTCAAAGAGAGGACCTTGTGGGGTGGGAGATAATCCATCACTGGTATGGTCTGAATCCTGCATTTCAGAAACACTTGGTCTGATGAGGGATAGATAAACATTTTGAGATTTAGGGTAAACCCTATACTGCAAAGAAGAGTCATAACAAAGTAAAGATCCCAAAGCAGAAGGTGCAGAGAGGGGGCTTGAATTAAAGGTTGTCCAAATAAGGGAATATTTAAATTCCCTGAAGTCTGCAGAAGGCTACTAATGGGATCCATGCATTTGGTTAAGAATGTAGAAAGACCAAGAGGCAAAGAAGAGGACTAATAATGTGACAAAGAAACAAATATAAAAACTTCCTGAAGAGAAGGTGAGTAGGAATGTGTATGTAATCAACCTTCAAATCCAGAGACATCATGAAAGCTTAGTGAAGAAGCAGAGAAACAGCATCTAGAGACATCTTTAAAGAAGGAACTTTGAGAAAGGAGAGATTACAGAGTGCCTCCAAGACCCCTCCTTCCTGAGAACCAGAAACATCCTGGAGTAAAAAACCCTGTTCTGCTGAGAAGGGAGAACAGGCAAAAGATCCTAGACAAACAAAGGAAATGAGGCAGCTGGCAAGAAGAAGGTTGTAGAAGGCTTCACAGCAGGGGAAGGAACTTCCAAATCATAAAATACCCATTTTGGATAATGGAAAGACCCCAAGAGTCTGTAGTGATGGGTTGCCAGACAAGGAAAGACAGAGTCAACCACATGGATAGAAGAATCTGGACAATGGGTAGAAGTGTCTTGAATTTGGGATTCCAGATACTGGCAAAGGCTCTTGCCACCCCTATAGTGCCTTTTTTAGGCAAGGTTCAAATGACAACTTCACGACTGTAACAGGTACAAGCAAGCAAAATCTGAGGGCAATGCTACTCAATGCTAGAAGTCTAAACCTCAAAATGCACTCACTCGAGGAACTCCTTAAAATGGAGAACATCAACATATGTGCAGTGACAGAGACCTGGTTCAAAGCTCCAGAGAGCACCCCTGCATTATCAGGCTATAATTCCAACCACACCTTTTGGCCACCTAACCCAGACTGAAACACTAAAGGCAGAGGCGTGTCCATATTCATTAAGGATATCCACACCTCCAAGCTAGTTGCTCAGCATAATGCATCCGAGATTATCCAAGTTCAACTAACTCTGGGCAAGACCACAATCCAGATTGTAGCTTACTACAGATCCCCCCACCATGCCCCGGGATTCCCACTCCTCTTTTCTTGATATACTGGAAAATATTAGGGTACAACCCAACACCCTAATAATGGGTGATTTCAACCACCCTACCACTAACTGGGAAAACTACTCATGTACCAACTCTTTTGCTCAATGTTTTCTGGAATTCATCAATTCCAACGCCTTGGAACAACTTATCCACACCCCCACCAGGGGCAGCAATATCCTAGACCTGGTCATCACCAACATGGGTGACCGGTGTTCCACACCAGAGGTCAATTCCTCGTTGGTCAGATCTGACCACAAGCTAATCACCCTAGACATCCACATCCCACTCCCATCCCTCATTAGGGAAACAACCGTATAAAATTTCTCCAAAGCCAACTTCACACTTCTTAAGACAGAAATGGCAAACTTCACAACACCCATGCAGATGGACAACAGAGGTACAACTGCTGAAACCTACACAAATGCACTTACACGAGTGCATGGATCATGCTATCCCTAGCAGAACCAATATGCTATCCTCCAAAAAAAGCCAATCTGGTGGTCTTCTGCCATAAACAAACTCTACAACAGAAGAAAGAAACTGTTCCAAAACAGAGCAAAAGCCCATGATTGGATGAACTCCCTGGTCAGCCTCAGTAAGAAGCTGAGCTCCCTCATAAAATCCTCCAAAGCTAGTTATTTAAACAAAATCACCACTGATTCTAAAGACAACCACAAAGCATTCTATAGCTATGTCAAGAATCTCAATGGCAACACTCCGATCTGCTCTGAGTTACAGTACAATGGTACTAAATATACAGAACCAACTGATATTGCCAACATCCTGGCAGATAGATTCAGTGCTAACTTTAATCCACTCTCACCCCCTAAAGGGCCCACCTCTATACCGGAAGAATGCCAAATTCCTGTAATCACGGCTGCACAGGTAAAAACCTCACTTTCCAAAGCCAAGAACACAGTATCCATGGGACCTGACAACATCCCAGGCTGCCTTCTACATGAACTACAGAATGAACTGCCACCCCACCTAAGTACCATGTTCAGGCATAGCCTCACCTCAGGCTTTGTGCCTATTGAATAGGCACAATGGTTATCCCACTCCACAAAGGGGGAGCCATGACAGACCCCGGGAACTACCGCCCCATTAGCCTGACAAGCCTGGTCTGCAAGGCTATGGAACATATCATTATGGAACTCATAAACAAAGACATTGGAGATCTCCAAACTCTAGTCCCCACACAGTTTGGGTTTGTAAAAGGCAGATCATGTCTCCTGAACCTGATAGACTTCTTTGAAGCAATCACCAAAGCCATAGATGAGGGTAAGGTGGTTCCACACATCCTATCTAGATCTCACAAAGGCGTTCAACATCATCCCCCCACTCTGGAATTATACATAAACTCACTAAACTAGGTATAAATCCCTATGTCACAAGATGGGTTGCCAACTGGCTTACTGACAGAACCCACACTGTGAAAGTAGCAGACTCCAAATCAGACTTAAGACCAGTGACAAGTATAGTACCACAGGGTTCAGTCCTGGGTCCTCTCCTGTTTGGTATCTACTTCTCTGAAGTACAGGCTAAGGCAGAAGGTCTTTAGCTAACTAAGTTTGCAGATGACTGCAAACTAGGAGCCATAATCTAAACTTGATGTGGACAGCCTACAAAAGGGCCTCACTGAGACAGATGCCTGGTGTCAAAGCCATGGCCTCAAGCTCAATGCCAAAAAGTGCACTGTCACCCCTTTGGTAAAAACTCTGTACCCATGAACTACCACATAGGTGGTAGCCAACTTAACACCAAAAGTGTGATTAGAGACCTTGGGACACAGGTGGACAGTAGTCTCTCCTTTATAATCAGATCACAACAGTGGTCAGGAAATCCTTCTAGGTGGCACACCTCATCACAAACGGTTTCTCATCCAGAAAAAAAAGAGGTCATTGTTCCGCTCTATTCATCACTCATTAGACCCATTATAGAGTACAATGCCACTTTTGGTATGTACCTCACAAGACATCTACAACAACTGGAAAGGCAGCAGAAATACCTCACAAAGAGGATTACTGGCCTCAAACAGATGCCCTATGCAGACAGTCTCAAAAAACTCCAGCTTTACCCCATCGCATATCATCTGCTCAGAGGTGATCTCTGGCTAACAAACAAAACTATGTCAAACCCAGAGCTGTTGGACATGGTCCACTTAAAGAAATCACCTCCAAGCTACATGCTCTAGGGATGTAAACCTTGTCACCACAATAAACAGAACATGCTGGAGGGATAGATTCCTGTCCCAGAGACTTCCCGTACTCTGGAACAGACTACCTATCTATGTCAAACAGAGCTCCTCATTAGCATTCCTCAAGAAAAAGCTTAATGATTGGATGGGAAATAGGAAATTCACCCTGGGGGTCACTTCTGTGCCTCTGCTTGACAGGGCATAGGAAAATCATTTTTTTGGGTAGCGAAAGAAAGGATACCTTTTTGGCTAGGCTTGTATAGGCCATAGGGCTAACAGCCTAGTACCTACCTATGGACCTATAAGTGGATTAATGTCAAATTGAAGTAGATCTATCAGGGAAGGCAGACTTTTGACCTTTAGCACACTAAGAAAATTTGTTAGGAAAATCTCTGTTGGAAGCCTGCTTACTTCAAGAAGGTTATCTATGCTGCCTACAGATAAAGGAAAGCTTAGATGGATAATATCTTTGAAATTTATGAACAGGAGAAAGATTTGTTTCAGATCCTGCATAACTTTACCCTTATCTTCTAAGATCATAAAAAGCTCAGCAGCTGCAGTGCCAAAACACATTGATTGCCCAAAGGAGAAACCAGTAGTTTAGCCTTGATGTCCTCAGAAAAGCCTGTCGGCGCAACCAGAGTACCTCTTCATCACAGATCCAGATGCAACAGCCCTAGAGGAGGCACTGACAATATCAAAGTTGCATTTAATAGAATAAAAAGCCACATCAGAAGGTGAATTCAAATTGGAAATGGTAGATGTCTTTACCTCTGAATCAGACAGATCTGTCAGAATGCCTCCAAGTTTAGAAAGAGCCAGTACATACCTAGTTGTATGGATCTGGTAGTTAATGACCCTGAAAGCTAAGACAGAAAAAGTGTCACTTCTTTCCATACCTTTCCATAGCATGGTTGTCCTTATCAGATGGTAAAAGCTTATAGGAGTACAGCAACTTAGGTAGAAGGCCCAGGAAAGTCTGTTTGCAAGAATTCATAGTAGATCTTTTCAAGGTCAGAAACCTAGGAACAATCCCTCCTAAAATGTTCCATCAAACAGACTATGGTAACCCCAAAGGACAATTATTCCAGGGTCTATATTGGATGATCAAACTTTCAAAAGTTTAACTGTCATATGGTCGACACCATACGATTGAAATTTTGAAAGTTGAAATGTTTTAATGGAGATCTCTGTACAGCACGGAATGGGAAGATTTCCCTTTTCGGCACTGTAGTGTGATCTCAGAGTTGGTATATTTAAAGAGCTGGGGTGTGAGGAGTGCAGCCCCCCCCCCACATGGGGGGTACAGGAGGGCTTGCCCCTCTGCTTAAATTGTTCAGGTAGGTTATTTGTGTAGTGTTTTTTTTTATTAGATTTTTAAAAGTTCGATCATATGGTGTCGACCATATGACACTCGAACTTTTGAAAGTTTGATTATCTAATATAGACTATTCCATAGGGGGACTGCAAAGAAAATGAATCCTCTTCTTCAAACCCAGGGCAAGAGAGCAGTAGACATGAGATGAGTACACCAGTCATTTCTCAGCAGAGACTAAATTCAACTCCTCTTCAGAGGAATCAAATTCTCTAGGACATTTGGAAGGAGTAGAAGACCAGGGAGTGAAAGCATTAATAGATAATCCTTGGGGCTTAACAGCCATAAGAGCATTGAAAAGACCCTGAGTAAAATTCTGCCATTACTGTGTGGATCCTTAGCCACAGGGATCACATGCCTGGTCTATTATTAAAAGAGCATCAGCTTTAACAAATATAGGAGGTTGAGATCCCTGCCTAAATTCAATGAGAGTACCAAACACCTTTTCTTTAACATGTATTTGGAGAATCCCCCTAGGCCCCTCCGATATAATCCGCTGTAGCTCCCCTTTCACATCTGCAGCAGATGTGGGTACTACCTTGGCTGATAGGCATGTAGGCAGCCCCATGTCAGCCTCCAACTAGGTTACTACATAGGGATCTGAAGTACACAAAGAATGATTATCATTTTCTACATGCAGCTTGTGACAAGACATGCAGAGAAGGCTGGACACCAATAGAGTCAGCGTGTGACATTTTGTTTTTTTTTTTTCTTAAGCTATGGCTGGATGTCACTGTGGGTGAATTCAGAGGCTATGTTACCCAGAGCTAACAGTTAGAGATGCTGATTTTTGAAGTAAATGGAAAAAGATGACAAATGAGTGTGGAACAGTATTAGGAGCAAGCAGCTGACAGATCTCACAATGAGTGTGACGAGTAGCACCCAAACAAAAAAGGCACTGCTTGTGTCTGTCTTTACGGGGAATCTGCCTCCCACACTCACATTTTCCCTTCCTGGATGAAATGTAAAAAGGCAAAACCAATAGAGGAAGAGGAAGAATCTGACACATCTTTAGCAGGCTCAGTAGCTGGACTAACTCAGTGAACATCTTGCAGACTGAATTCAAGGTAGCATTCAAACTGGCAGCAAAGAAGTTCTGAGGATTAGGTGCTCATACATCACATAATTACCGAATGCCTTGGACATATGACAATTTTATATATGGCACCTAGACGGTGTAAAGGCTTTGGTATGCTGATTAGATGTTCAGTTATCCTCGTCAGAATATCCCAGATCTAAAATATACTGCAACAGTGATAAGGAAGGGCATCTTAAAGATTCTACTCGTACTTAAAGAATTGCATATACCTGAAATGTGGAAACTCTTATTTCTTTATTTAAACCATTTCCAGTTTCTTGAATGATATATGTAAGGTACTATTCTTTGTTTTCCACAATGCATCCAACAATGACTGTAATCAGTCCTCTTTGATCAATGTTTCACTACATTTAAAAAAAAAAAAAAAAAAAAAAAAAAAAAAAAAAAAATGGGAGTCTGGGGTTTGCTTCCCACATTCACAGTATGACACATAGTTGTGATAGTGCCAGACCCTCAAGAATGGAAACCAGATCAGGGTGCCTTCCAACATTGATCCATCTCTGGGGAGTTCTTCAAGTAGAGCTTTATGTCACTTCTTTGAACACTTAAATGGTAAGTTTCCATTCCATGACTGTGTAAGAAGGCCTGGAAGACAGATGCATTTTCTTTTCTTTGGACAGGAATTTTCCTTTTGCTTTTCTACCCTTTCTACTAATATCAATAGTACTATCATTATGGTACTTCTGTCCTAGGCAACTGTGGTTCTCCCTTCCTCTGGAAATGGCCATGGGCAATTACAACAAGCTTCATCACAGACTGGATCTACTCACACAAGAACAGGGGTGTCTGATGCACTCTGCCATCGATCATTTTCAACTGACTACCTGAACGATAAGGTTTTAATTTCTTTTAGGCATCTGTTTACTAAGGACATGCAGTAGGTACTAATGGAAACCAGAAAGCTTACTACTAGAAAATCATATATTAGCAAACAGAAACGTTTTTCTAGTTGTTGCCAAGAACATAACCAGCGCCCATTCAGGGCTAGTTGTTCTCTGGTTTTATAATATTTCTGTGTGTTACTATCCTGCAGCATTTCTTATTCCTCCATCAATGTTCATTTATCAGCCATTTTAGCATGTCTGTCCATAGATCCTCCTCTTTCAAGGCAGTCTCATTTTAAAATGTTCTTGAAATGGATTTTGCATAAGAGGGTGCTAAATAAACCGGTGGCCCATTGTTGGAATCTTAATGTGTTACAGGAGCTAACATTTGCTCTATTTGAACAGTCTAATCTGGCTGACTGGAGACTCCTAACATGGAAAACGGTTTTAAAGATTGCTCTAACCTCTGTAAGAAGGGAATCTGAGTTTCAAACTCTTATGGTGAGTCAGCCCCACCTCATTTTCCTTAGGTACAGGGTTTCTTTGAGAACTAATCCTTCTTTAATGCCTAAAATGGTAACCATGTTTTCTTTAAGCCAAACTATCCATCTCGCCATTTTCTTTACTGAACCTAAAAACGAGGGAGAAAAGATAATGCATATCTTGCCACAGACAGCTCATGTACTATCTTAGAACTATGACTCTCGAATCTTCAGATCAACTGTATATTTCTTGCGAAGGTAAGAAGGGTCAACCTGTGTCCGGATTATGATGCTCTCCATAACAATTTTTTCCAGGCAGGGTCAAGGTCCTGTCTACCGGGCCTTGGCTTTATCTATGGCTTTTTTGGAAAGGTTCAGAGTCTAGAAATATTCTAGAGACTATTACATGGTCCTCTGTGCATACTTTTACAAAGTACTATGAGCTTGATTCCATCTCTAGGTCCAGATCAAGCTTTGCTAGGGCCATTCCTCAAGGGTTTCTGGACTCTTCTTCCACCTCGAAAATGTAGTTAGCTATAATATCCATACAGCTAAGGCTACTTAAGCAGTGATCTATAAGATAACATAGTTCAGCTGTGTAAGTTGAACTTACTGTTAACAGTAGATGTACTAATGACTACTGCTGCAGTAGCCACTCCCTCCCTCCACCCTCCCTTGTTTTTTGGTGTGCTTTTTATGCCAGGGCATGATCGTTTATGTTTTGCTGTTGCTACCTTCGTCCTTTCTAAGCCCAGTCTCCCTCTTTCTACTAGCAGAAAACCTCTGAAGAGCTTTACTATCAAATGTGTCTTTTAGTCAGCTCAGCTCGAGCTGCCTCACAATTTGGAAATATGAAAGGAGCCCTGAAGCTTTGGAAACTTGAAGGTTGTTACATCTTTGGCAGGATAACTAATCCATTGTCCCACCAGGAGCTCCAATATCCCAGACCTGGTCATTACCAACATGGGAAATTGATGCTCCACACCTATGGTCACCCCCTCATTGGTCAGGTCAGACCATAAGCTAATCACCCTTAACATCAACATCCCACCCCCACCCCCTAGTAAGGAAACCTCCATAAAAACTTCTCCAAAGCCAACTTCATGCCACTCAAGTCAGAAGTAACAAACTTCATGACACCCATGCAGACGGAAACTGAAAGTTCAACTGCTGAGTCCTACACTAAGGCACTGTATGAGCACATCCACTCATGCATGAATCATGCCATCCCAAATAGAACCAAGATGCTCTCCTCCAAAAAAATGAAGCCAATCTGGTGGTCCCCTGCCATAAACAAACTTTACAACAAAAGAAAGAAACTGTTGCAGAAAAGAGGAAAATCCCAAGATGCAAAAAAACTCCCTTACTAGCCTCAGTAAGAAGCTGAGATCCCTCATAAAATCCGCCAACGCTAGTTACGAAAATAAAATTGCCAAAGATTCCAAAGACAACCACAAGGCATTCTATAACTATGTCAAGAATCTAAATGGCAATGCTCTGAGCTGCAACAGAATGGCATTAAATATGCTGATCCCAAGGATATTGCCAATATCCTGGCAGATCGATTCAGTGCCAACTTCACCACCCTCTCACCCCCTAAAAGGCCCATCTCAATACCGGAAGATTTCCAAATTCCGGTAATAATGGCCACACAGGTAAAAAACGCACTCTCCAAAGCTAAGAATACAGCATCCATGGGACCAGATGACATCCCAGGCTGTGTACTACATGAACTACAAAATGAACTGGCACCTCACCTAAGTGTCATGTTTAATCATAGCCTCACCTCAGGCTTCGTGCCCACTGAGTGGTGCACAGCTACAGTTATGCCACTCCACAAAGGGGGATCCACCTTGGATCCCGGGAACTACCGCCCCATCAGTCTGACAAGCATGATCTGCAAGGCCATTGAACGTATTAATATGGAACTTATAAACAAAGACAATGGCAGCCTTCAAACACTGGACCTCACCCAGTTTAGGTTCATGAAGGGCCAATCTTGTCTCCTGAATCTGATTGACTTCTTCGAATCAGTCTCCAGAGCCTTGGACAAGAGTAAGGTGATCCACACAGCCTATCTGGACTTCGCCAAGGCCTTTGACACCATCCCCCACTCTGGAATCATAGACAAACTTACTAAGCTGGGCATTAATCCCTATGTCACTCGATGAGTTGCCAACTGACTTACTGACAAAACCCACACTGTAAAAGTAGCTGACTCCAAATCCAGCTCCAGACAAGTGACAAGTGGAGTACCTCAGGGTTCAGTCCTGGGACCACTCTTGTTTGGCATCTACTTCTCTGAAGTACAGGCCAATACTAAGGGACCCTGGCTAACAAAGTTCACAGATGACTGCAAACTGGGAGCAATTATTGAATCTCCAAATGATGTGGATGTTCTACAAAAGGGCCTTACAGAAACAGATGCTTGGTGCCAGAGCCATGGGCTCAAGCTCAATGCCAAGAAATGTATAGTTATCCCCTTTGGGAAAAAACATGTACCCACATAGGTGGCAGTACACTAAACACCAAAAGTGTGATAAGAGACTTAGGGGCACAGGTTGACAGTCGTCTCACCTTCGTTAACCACATCGCAACAACAGTCAGGAAATCCTTCTATGTGGCACACCTCATCACTAAGGGCTTTTCATCCAGAAAAAAGGAGGTCATTAACCCACTGTACTCATCCCTCATTAGACCCATTACAGAATACAACTCCACATTTGGTATGTACCTCTCAAGACACCTGCAACAACTGGAAAGGCCGCAGAAATACCCCACTAAAAGAATCACAGGCCTAAAGTATATGCTGTATGCTGACCTCCTTAAAAAACTCTAGCTATGCTCTGTCGCATATCGTCTACTCAGAGGCAATCTCTGCTTAACATACAAGGCTATGTTAAACCCAGAGCTGTTGGACATGCTACACAGAAATCCCAATCCCTCAGAACCACATGCTCCAGGGATCTAAACCTTGTCATCACAATAAACAAAACATGCTAGAGGGATAGGTTCCTGACCCAGAGACCCCCCAGACTCTGGAATAAACTGCCCATACATGTCAAGCAGAGTGCCTCTTTGGCCCTCTTCAAAAAGAACCTTGACGATTGGATGTGAGAAAGGAAATTCACCCTGGGAATCACGTCAGTCGCCCTGCTAGACAGGGGTCCAGGACCAGGGAATTGTTATGGCTAGGCTTGTATTGGCCCTAGGGCCGATAGCCTAGTACCAACCTATGGTATAATCAATACAGCCAAGGCTACTACAGCAGTGAGCATTCGTACATCATGGTAAGTTTACTGAACTTATTTTACAATTTCAGTTCACACGCACATATGCTCCACAAGTGGAATTCTGTGTCAAAGCTTCTTCTTGAATGCTACAGCTTGCACAGATACTCCATATGCATGTTCTTCCATGCATTACAGAGTTCATTTAAAGCTTCACTTCACACACACATGCACACCTACTCCATGCATGGAGTTTCAAGGCACAAGATCCTATAATATGCCACACCTACAATTCGTACACATATTCTCTGCTTGAAGTTCCATGTTACATGCATGTAACATCTCATATTACCGATTTCGCAAGTCAGATAATCCATATGTAAGGCCTGGCTTGAACAACATGGAGAATTCTAAGAATCTTTTTAAAAAGGAGTTGCTTGACTCATTAATGTGGTCACCTGACAAATCATATGATCTTTGATTTTTTATTTCTATGCTTTTTTTCAGTTACACAGACTGAGGATGTCCCAAATAAGGTTTGCAAAGTACTTATTTGATTAATTCATAAGGTTTAAGTTATTTGAACAAGAAGCCATGTTTTACCTTGGTTTGTACATTTGGATTATTAATGTTCAGTCACAAAATGAGAATGAATTCAATCAATCAATCAATTTATTTATTTGGGGTTCCATCTGGAATGACATTGAAGGAGACAGCAATGGGTCCATTTCTTAATCAAAATGAGGTGAATTCTGATGCCTCACAAACATCTGGCTCTGTTATGGATTCCTCAAATGACCAAACAATGAATAATTCTAATATGGACAATGTTCTGTTATGAGTGCCAGCTTAACCAGTGAATCCACTTGACTAGACAGCTACTTACATAAGTGCACTGAATGCTCCAACTAAAAAAAAAAAAAAAAAACAATATTTTATTAAAATTAAAGAGGATGAAATGGGACAATTTATTTTCTGAATATAGTTTAAAGGTGAAACAACTGCCATGTTGCCTTTGCTTTTCTAAGCTTCTGGCAGGAACCAATTAATCTGTGAGCATTCTGAATTAATGGAAGGCACTGAAATTGAAAACAGACAGACTATATGAATATAAATATTCTGACAGAATTCAAGAGAAATGAAATTTTTGATCTCAAGATGCAGAAACTAGAAGCAGAACTTAAAAAATGAAAGAATCCAAATTGCAGAACACAAAATAAGAATAAGATAATTAAAGAGAATAAGGTCCAAAAATCCAGAAAATTGACAAAACTTTACAAGAGAACCCCATAACTTGACTAAAGTGGAACAGGAATTATTACAGGAATTTAGGAACAACAAACAAGAGTAATGAAACCAGACAAGGGGGAGGTGGAATAGTCCTTATGAATATAGTATCATATATGAAGCAAATATGTTAGAAGTATTACAAGATGAGAAAAATAAGTTATGTACTCGCCATAACGTTCCATGTTTATAGTCCATCTCGCCCTTCATTCTTACATATGGGTTCGGAGTCGATCCTCGGCTCCGACTCAGCCAATTACAAAGCTCGAAGTCTCTAAGTTGGCTGATGGCAAGGTAGGTATCCCATAATGCACTAATAACAATACCTAGATCTTGTTTGCTGCTGACTATAAAAGTGATATAAAAGTATTTCCACAAGGAAAAACAAAAATGAAAGGTCTCCAACCTTAAGGGAGATAGACATTATCTTATCTCCAGATCCTCCAAGGATACATGGATGGGGATAGGTGGGTGGGTTCGTAAGAATGAAGGGCAAGATGGACTACAAACATGGAACGTTATGGTGAGTACATAACGTCTTTATGTTCTGTAGTCCTATCTCGCCTTCATTCTTACACATGGGACAGCGTCCCTAGCACCTTTTTCTCAGGTGGCTCACGGGAATATATACCTAAGAACCGTGGAACTAAAGGAGACTCTACCCCTGGAGGCCAAGTCCAATTTGTAATGAGTAATAAAGGTATGAGGGGTAGCCCAAGTTGCTGCTGCACATACACTGTCCATTGGAATTATGGCTTGAAAAGCAGCAGATGTGGATATAGATATGGTGGAATGAGCTTTAATTCTAAATGGGAGTTCATTGCCATTAGGAGAGTAAATAAAGGATATGCAATTTTAAATCCAGTTTGATAACGTTATCTTGGAGACTGGCATTCTTTTTCTAGTCTCCGAAAATATATATAAATAATTGGTCTGATCTCCTAAACTCTTTGGTTCTATGTAGACAGAACCTTAACTGTCTGTGTACATCAAGTTGATGGAACTTATATTCCGCTTTGTTTGTATGATTTGGAAAAAAGACTGGCAGTTCAATAGTTTAATATTTGATTGTGAACAAATCTTGGGGACAAAGGAATGGTTAGTACAAAGGGAAACTCTGTCTCTATGAAATATCAAGTAAGGAGGTTTGACAGAGTACTTGCAGCTCTGACATTCTTCTGGCGGACGTAATGGCTACCAGAAAAATGGTCTTCCATGAAAGGAACTTTAAATCACATGTATGTGAAAGTTTGAAAGGTGGTGAGGTAAGTTTTGAAAGAACAAAATTTAGATCCCAGGGAGATACACGTTCTTGAAAAGGAGGTCATAGTAAGGTAGTGCCTTTTAAAAATGATTTACACAATCTGTGAGCCATAAGATTAGTTTCATGTTGCCCAAAATGAAAGTTGGAGATAGCTGCTAATTGAACTTTGATTGTAGCAGCAGCTGATCCCTGATGAAAAAGTTTGGTTAGAAATTCTAACACTAAGGGAATGAAGACTGTGTATGTATCTATATTCTTAGCTTGTGCCCATAGAGAAAATCTTTTCCATTTGCTAGCATACAATTTTCTCGTGGAAGGTTTCTGAGAAGATGTCAGGATATGTGTAACTGCAGGGGAGAGATCATGAAGCCTGACTAGGGATGGAAGTGAAGCAGCCATGCTGCCAAGTTGAGGGTGTGGAGACAGGGATGGAATGTGCTTGACATATGTGTCAGAAGGTCTGGTACTGGGTCCAGAGTCCATGGATCATCCAGAAGGTGAGGCCCGAAAAAGGGGAACCAAATCTAACGAGGCCAGTAAGAAGTGATGAGAATCATTCTGCTTCCCAAAGTATTTGCTTTCTGGATAATTTTCAATATTAGAAGAAAGGGAGGAAAAGCATAAAGAAGTCCCGAGGGCCAATTGTGGACAAGTGTGTCTCTCAGTGTCTCCCTTGGAGGGATAAGGGTGAAGTAGCTGCTGTATTTGGTGTTCACTGGGGTGGCAAACAGATCACAGCAAGGCTGTCCCCATTTGCGGAAAATCTGTTCCATGATGTTCTGATTCAGAGACCATTCGTGAGGCATCAAGATTGCCCTGCTGAGCTTGTCAGCTATCACATTGGTTTTCCCCAGGATATCATTGCAACTAGAAAGCGTTGGGAAGATATCGCCCACTGGCAAACACCTAGAGCCTCTCGACATAGGGGTTAGGATCTGGTTCCCCCTTGTTTGTTTATACACCATACCACTGACATATTGTCTGATTGGATTGCTATTGCCCCTAGAGGAAGAAAGACGTGAAGTGCTTGCAATGATAGTAGCACTGCTCTCATCTCTAGAACATTGATATGCAAGTGAGCCTCATGTTCTTGCCAGGTGCCTTAGACTGTCCTTCCTAGATAATACCCACCCTCCCTATTTGGGAGGCATCCATGGTCACAGTAGCAACGGGTTGGCGAGGAATGAATGGTCTCCCTGTCATTAGTTGATTGGATTGGATTGGATTCACCAATGAAGGTCCTTTTTTGCAAGATTCCATTATTAATATGGGATGAGACAGATGCAGTTGCTAAAGAGACCACTGGGAAAAAAGTAGCCATTGTAGAATTCTCATATGTAGTGTGGCTAGTGGAACTAGAGTTATAGTAGAGGCCATGGTTCCCAGAAGTTTGAGTACTGTCTTCGCTTTGACTTTGTGTTGGGGAAGCAGGCTGTATATTTCTTGTCTTAGATTTTGCACTCTGTCTGAAGATGAGCCATCATTGTGACTGTGTCTATTTCTGTGCCTATAAAAGTCACATATTGAGGGGGTAACAAGACAGACTTTTCCCAGTTTATAGTGCTGTCTAGCTGAGTGCAGACTTTGATGGTTGGAATCCCTGGCTTGTAGAAGTAGATGCCTGGTGGTGGCAGTCAAAACCAGTTGTCCAGGTACGGAAACACTTGGAATCCAAGACGTCTCAAGTGAGCCGTTACTACCACCATGCATTTGGTGAACACCCTGGGGGCTGTGGTGAGACCAAAGGGCAGAGCACAAAATTGGTAATGACTGGCTCCCAGCCGGAAGCGTAAATGACTCCTTGATGCTCTGTCCATGTAGTATGCATCTTGGAGGTCTATGGAGCATATCCAATTGTCTTTCCCTAACAGAGGGAGTATAGACTGCAGTGTTACCATTTGGAACTTGGACTTCTTCACTGATTTGTTTAACTTGCTGAGATCCAAAATGGGCCTCCAGTCCCCCTGTTCATTTTGGCACTAAAAAGAATCTGGAGTAAGTTCTGAATCATATCTGGTCTGTGGGGATGGCTTGATGACTCTCTTTTGAAGCAACTTTTGGACTTCTATAGTTGCTTGATCCCTGTGATTGGGTGGAACATCTGGGATTCTCTTGGTTAGATGAGGTGGAAAAGAGAAGGGTATAGAGTATCCTCTGGAAATTATTCTTTGTACCCACTTGTCTTGTGTGATGTCATGCCAGACTTCTGGGTACAAAGATAAGTGTCCTCTGACTGGCTCCAGAGAAGCGCAGTCGGGCCCCACTTCAGAAGCGCTCCTCCTCTGCCTCTGGAGAAGGAATCACCTTGCGCGTCTCGGAAAAATCTCTGAGATTTCTTGCACCATATCTTTCCGGCTCTCTGACCTTTAGGGTATGGTCTAGTAGGGACAGAAAAACATACTCCCACAGCAGAGAGAGTCTTCCCTTCCTGCTCGCATCTGGTGAGTTTGTCTTTTACCTTTGGCCCAAACAGAGAGGAACCATCAAAGGGGGCATTGGTAAATGTAGATTTGAAGGGATCTGCAAAATTACATAAGCACATCTAGGAGTGTCTCCTAAGGGAAACTTCTGAACCCGCTGCCCTGCTCGCTTCATATGCTGCGTAAGATATCAGCCTCATGAAGGAGTTAACAATAGAGTTTAATGTGGACAACTGAGCAGTAACCTTCTCAGGGACTCCTTTAGTTAAAGTACCTTGGAGAGTATCTCCTAGCTTTTTTAGGAGATCTCTTTGAAGCCTAGTGAAATGGGTGAGGTAATTCAGCAATCTGAGTGTAAAAGCCGCTGAAGAAAAAATACACTTCCCATATCTGTCCATCATTCAAGACTCTTTGTTCGGTGGTGGACAGATTAGGAAGTCTCTGCTAGTTCCTTCTTTGTGGCTGCTGCCACCACCATGGTATCTACAGGCACTCCTTTGGTCAGAAACGTTTTCCCTAGGAGCTGAAAGAAATTTGTTCGGCCTTCTGGGGAATGGTTGCACGGTGTCAGGAGTTTCCCACACCTTTCGACTCACCAAATCTAACAGCTCATCGAAAGGTTGAGACACCCAAGAGGCTGAAGGTTGAGACCCGAAAGCCTTCAGGTACACTGACTCTTCATCAGAAGATGTGACAGTGGGCCAGCCACCTCTCTGTTTCAGGATCTCTAGAATATCTATGAAGGAGATATCATCAGAAGACAACCTAGGGGACCCTTCTGACTCTTCAAGATCAGTGTCAAAGGTGATGGACTCATCAGGGGAGTCTACATGCTTCCTCTTGCAAGTTTTCTTCCAAGGAGGCTCTTCAGAAGGGTATTCTGGGGAGGTCTTGGAAGAATGTGGGCCACCCAAGGGGGGATCCTGAGGCTGCAGGTCTCTGCTGTCATGAGAGAGGGATGGTACTGAGACAGAGGACGGAGGTTGAGGGGGAAGATCATCGGTACCCTTGTGTAGAGCTGAAGATCTAGACAGCACGCTCCTCATCATCTCGAAGGCAGATCCCCCCGGCTCCAACAGCACCACTGTTTCCGAAGAAGTGGAAGTAGCCCCCGGCTCTGAAGTGATTGGCTCCGAGACAGATGTAGGATCTGACCTCAGCCGAGCTGACTCACTGAGAGGTAGGCTCGGAACCAAAAAAAGTTCAGGTCCGAGCGTCCCCATCGGGGCCGGCTGGTGATCTTCGGCTCCTAGACATCAGGGGATGGCACCGAAGGTGTCAGAGCAGAACTTGGCTCCGAGACAACCACTTGGGGTGCTGGAACCGATGGTTCCACAACAAACAGCACCGATAGATCTGGCACCAAGAGACCAGTATGGCTCTGAGGAACAGAAGCAGGAAATACGGCCTTAGACGACTCTGGAACCGATTGGGTCAGAGCAGACAACAAATTTGCTAGCACCAATGACTTCAAAAGTCTAAGCACCTGCCTCTCTACATCCTCCTCAGAAAGGCTCCTGGAAGATCTGGAAGACAAGGTAGGGGATCAAGAGCTCTGCAAAATTGGATATCTAAGTGTATGGGATACCAGTAGTAAGCCTCTTGACCGGCACTGAGGTATGGATTCAGCTATCAGCTCTGAAAAACTTGGGGCCGAACCTGGACGGTCTATATGATAACCTCAACCAGCTCTGAAGGCAGAGGACCTGAAGAGGTAGAAGGTTTGTCAATTTTGGCAACTTTCTCTGGAGGTCCTGATTTAGCAGTCGTTGTAGGAGACTGTCTTTTCACCGACTTGACCTTCTCTTTTTTAGAAGAGGGAGAACTGGAGTGAGAAGAGGAAGAGCTAGCTAAATCATATTCAAAGGACAGTTTAAGGAGACCTTTCAAGATCAGTTTGTTCTTCCTTTCCTGGAGAATACGGGAACTAAAAGAATGGCAAAAAGTACATGTCTCCTGCAAATGTATGGCTCCTAAGCAATAAACACAAATACTATGCCCATCAGTTAGGGACATTTTTTGTGAACATTTTACGCATTTTTTGAAACCTGAATATTTATGGTCTTTAATTTCTTTAGACATACTGCCACAACAACAATCACGGACTATAAAAGTATAAAGATAATAAGAAGAGAGGCTAAGGTCCTCTAACTTAAATGGGCCTAGCCCTGCTCAAGAAACAACACACAAGAGAAAAGACAAACAGAGTACTAGGTCCTCTAACTTAAACGGGCCTAGCCCTGCTGAGGAAAACAACACACAAGGGAGAAATGCAATAGAGGACTAGGTCCTCTAACTTAAATGGGCCTAGCCCTGAACAGAAGGGTAGGAGAGAAAAAAACAAGCAACAGACAAAGGCTAGGGTAGGTCCTAACTAAAAAACAGACCTACACCTAAGAAAAGATTACCAATAACTAGCACACAGAAAAACAAAGGGATACCACTAAGGAAGGCCTGCAGAAGTGACGGCCAACAATTTGCAACAACAATTTGCAATAAAACTACAAATACACACTAACTAAACTAACAATTACAGTCAAAAAAGGTCACTATAAATATTTGAATAAGAAAAATATTCCAACTTAGCAATGGCCAAGAAAGAGAACACTTCTGAACTCATAGAGCAGCA
Source organism: Protopterus annectens (assembly GCF_019279795.1). Taxonomy (NCBI): domain Eukaryota; kingdom Metazoa; phylum Chordata; order Ceratodontiformes; family Protopteridae; genus Protopterus; species Protopterus annectens. The sequence goes on along the minus strand of NC_056746.1, from coordinate 738,078,642 downwards.
AACGAGACCTGGGGATTGTTACTAATGCATTATGGGATACCTACCTTGCCACGAGCCAACTTAAGAGTCTTCAAGCTTTGTAATCGGCCGAGTCAGAGCCGAGGATTGGCTCCAAACCCATATGTACGAATGAAGGTGAGAAGACTACAGAACATCAAATATTCAGGGGTACTGATTACCAAAATTAATACTGCCTACAAGAGGATTTATGTGGCACTATACAATTTACTACTAGAAGTGTTAATTGATAAAAATACCTTTGATTTCTTGCATAACAGTAAACCAAGGTTCACCTCTATATTCGGGATACCGAAGGTTCATAAGAAGATTTATGACACACCTCTACATCCTATAGTAGCAGCGGAGGGTTCAGTGATGGCCCATCTGGCAAGGTATCGGGACGTCAAATTAAAAAGTTTAGTAATGAGGGAGAATGCATTCTTGAAGGATTCCTGGGACGTTTTGAGGAACATTAAGCAGGAACTATTTCGAGAGGAGGTGATATTTATCACCACTGATATTGTTGATCTTTTTGGATCAATACCACATGAAAAAGGATTTGAGTGGTTTGATGAGGCCTTGGGAGAAGCGAGTTCTTTAAGCAATAATGAGGTCAATATATGCACACGACTGATTGAATTGGTTTTGAAAAATAATTTTATCTATTTCCAGGGAGAGTTTTTCCAACAGACTAGTGAGGTAGCTATGGGGGCAAGGTGCACTCCGACATATGCTAACTTGATTTTGTCTGTTTGGGAGGAAAAATACATCCTCAATAGCCAGTACAAGGATTGTTGGATACTCTACAAGTGTTTTTGGGATGACATATGCATTCTTTGGACAGGGATGTTTCAAATATTTTTAGAATTTTATCAATGCATTGCAGTGTCTAATAGTTTTTTAAGGTTCACTTAAAATACTGGATATAAGGAAATTAATTACTTAGATGTCACTATTTATAAGTATGGGAGTAAATATGGATCAAAATTGTACAGGAAAAAAACATACTCCAATTCTATCCTCCAATTTATGAGTGCATGCCCACACCATCAAAAAAGAGGTATTATTAAGGGGCAATTTGTGAGAATAAGCAGGATGACCTCAGATGAAGAGGTATTCCTGAAGGAATGTGGAGTTCTACGAAATACGTTTATTGACCAGGGTTACCCTGATGAATTGATTCAGGAGATAATGAATATGGTAAAGAGGAATGGAGGGGTAATTATGCCCCAATTTAGGAATTGGTAAGACGGTTTTCCTAAATAATCAAGAAAAAAAAGTCCCTTACAAGAATGAATAAAAAGAAAAAAACAATGATAGGTTTGGTGGTGCATTTGTAACAGATTAATTACAGTGGGGATGCTAGTGTTATTAGAAAAACTACTGAAAAGGAATGGACAAGATTTAGTAAGATCTCGGACGTTAATTTGGATTTTAATGCACCATTTCAATGTATTTTTAAGAAGGGCACAAGTATTAAAAATGTCCTGGAAGGCTAGGAGGACCTGATGATTAAGGAACATAGACACAGAAAAGGTACATTCAAGTGTGGTAGATGTGCACAGTGCCCATATATTAATAATGTTAAGACTTTATATTTGGAATACAGAGATAGGAATATTACAGCAAAATCAAATGGCACATGTGAGAGTAGTGGGGTGGTGTATATTGCAGCATGTTCCAGCCAAGCATTTTGTGTTGGAAAAACTGAAAGTTCAAAAAGAGAATATATGAGCATATTAATGCTATACAGATATATAACTTAAATAATGCTTTATATAAACACACTTAAGAGTCTAAGATGGCAAAGTTTCCGTTTTTCCTATTAGAGGAAATTGCTAGGGACTTGGGTGGAATGTGGGAAGCCAGAATTGTGTACAGAGAATTATACTGGCAAATATTGCTAGAAGATAGTAGGTTTCCTGGTTTAAATAATGCTGTTTCAATAGCCCCAGTCCTAAAGCTTAGAGCGGCCAGGTTGTAAAGATACCTTACGCTATTACTTATTAATTTATTGCATTTACTTTTTTCTGTAGCAAGAATAGATTGAAATTTATTAGATATTTATTGATTCGACCACTAGATGGTGTCAAAGTACTGTTTTGTATATTTGTAAGCTAAGAAAAGAAAAATCCTTTTTATTAAGAGTATGTTTTATATTAAATTAGGCTGAATGAACATTTTAAGCTGTATATCCATGCTTTATTGATGTATTGTTTTAAATTAACAGAGGACGGCGTTATACAGAAATATATATATATATATATATATATATATATATATATATATATATTACAGTTTTTTATACATTTGTAGTAGGTAGTATTTTGTGTGTAATGATGTTTTTAACTTAATTGATGGTGAGCAAGGATTTTATTGGTTAGATTTGGATTTATATAAAATGCAGTAAGTTAGTTTCTAAATGTTATTTCACATCTGATGAAGTCAGTGGATGAAAACGCTGGTTTTATTGTACAGAGCATTTATGTGTTGGTACTTGTCACAATAAAGCTTTCTTCCCATATCTAAGCTGCTCGTGTGTTGGAGGGACCTTCAAAGTGCTTTGTTTGTGGTAAAACGTTACAAGAGATCATACAGATTATGAGGCCAGGAAGAAGTATGGTGGTGGCATACTGAAAAAGATACCCCTGCAGAAACAGTGATAGAGGACATGTCCACTGAGTACACCTCCATTAGAACTTAACAGCCTTTTTTAGGAATCACTGGGAGAAAGCAGAGAAGATTGCTGCATATAGATCAACAAGAAGTAAAATAATTGCACCAACCAGTTTCTTTAGTGGGTTCAGAGAATATTTGGGCAAACAACAACAAGAGAGAGGGTATCAGGAGAAATGATAAAATTGTTCAGGTATTCCAGAAGGGACAAGATGGATGAAAGGTGTGGGTGGAAGTAGTGGCACTTCTACCCAATCCATAAAGAACAGGGAACAGAGGGAATCACAGTGTCAATGGCAGCATCAAAGAGGCAAAAGAAAGTGAATGCGGCTGCAATAACAAGCAAAGGTAATTCAAATAAAAGAAGAGCTACATAGGTCTTATTAAAAAAGATGAACTTAAATGAGTAACTGACAAGTATGAGCCAGTTTAAGTCTAAATTGGTCAGATTATAGTTTAATGCACACACTGGCTCAAGTTCTGAGAAAAGTGTTTTCTTTTGTGTAATGACAAAAAATGTATGTCATTTCATAAATCAACTATATTCAAGAATTTGTCCAGAAATTCAATTTGATGTTAAGATCATTGCAAGATAAGGGTGTTTTTATTTGTTAGATAATGCCTTTTAAGAAATCAAGTGCTTTTAATCTGCCCATAGTTCCCAAAGTTAGGTTCATAAGTGTTTACTTGGCTAATGACCACAAGGTCCTTTTTAAACCAACCCATGCACCCCAAATCTCTGACAAGGTTTGGTACCCTTGATAAGTGTAAGCAAGGGCTTGGGAGGTGAAACATTTACAAACAGGGGCCTGGGAGATGAACCATTTACAAGCTGCCTGTCTTCATTGGAGACATAAGTGCCAAACCAGAGATGAGTTTCCTGTTCCCCATCCAATTGTCCAAATCACACTTGAATTGGGTTAAGGAGGAACTGTGCTTCACATGGATGATCTTTGACTCGTGTCAGATAAAGTTAATAATCGTCTCCACTGTGGTAAACAAATTCCACACAGAGACTTCCATACACCTTGTGTAACTGGCTTAGGCCCAGACCACAATGTTCCTGTCATTTTTGTGCTAGGTTTAACACTAGAACTATTAGGTGTAGAGCAGAGCATATTTTTCTGAGGCAGGAATCTATGCAATCACATACTATGGTGTCGGCCGGTTGTACTGAGCTTGATGACACTCACTCACCCCCTGACTCACCTACTAGACTTGTGATTGTTGAGGAAGGTGAGGTGCTTTCGCAGCCCCCTTTGACCTTTGATTCAGTGACCTAGGCCTCTGTCAAGACCCATCTGGAGACGAACATGCCTTTGGTCCCTTCGACTTATACAGCTCAAATCTTCAGCTCCTGAGTTGGATCTGAGACTTCTCAGCAGGCCACAGCTTCAACGTGCAACTGCTAACTGGAGACTTTTCTCAGCCTAGGCCCATTCCAGTGCAGCTACAATCTAAAAAGTCAGGCACCAGGGTGTCAGACGCTCCTAGACCTAAGACCAAACCCACACCAAAAAAGGCACTGTGGTAGGGTCTTCGCCTAGGCCAATGGGCTCCCAGTTTCAGGGACAACAACAGGATTTGATCAAATGGCTGAAAACCTCATTCACATTGTAAGGTCCAGACAGACTTCAGGGGATATCACCCCAGGGAAAATAAAAAAGAGCCACCCACCCTGAATTCCTCCCTGATCCACTGCATTCAGAAGAAGAGTCTGATTTGGGAGGACTGCATCTGAGAAAGGCCTCGCTTACACCTCTTTCAAGGAATCAGATTCAGAAGAAATTCTCCCTTCTGCCCCTCTGCCTGAAGACCTCATCTTTTGACAGACTCTTCATGCTATGAGGCAACATTTTTCAGTGGGAAGCAGAAGAATACCCACAGGCCAAGAAGAGAGTCAGGGAGTTCCTGGACCTCACAATCCCCTAGCTATACCACCTATCCTGGAAGTAGTGGAAGATGTTTCTCAGGATGCTTCCTTAAATCCTGACTTTCTCCTTCCTGCACCCAAAAAGCCTGATCAGTTTTACAGGGTCCAGGACTCTCACAAATATCTGTTTAAAAATCCAACTGCAAATATCTGTTTAAAAACCCAACTGCTGACCCTGGTGGTCACACCTGGCCCAAAGGGGTCTAAGACTCATACCTCTAGGAACCTTTTACACAAGTAGGACTCTTGATAAATTTAGAAAGAAGATATACACTTCAGATGCCCTCACTATGAGGGCCCTCAATTGCCAATTTCATATGATCGAATACAGTAAAATATTCTTGACCAACTAAAACAAAAGCTCTTCAATCTACACGATAAAAATCTTAAGAAACTTGTAGATCTGTGCCATTCTAGTTTTTTAGTGGTAAAGCACTCCTTTCACTGCAGGTATGATGCCATGGAAGCGTCCTGCAGGGCAGCTGTCACTGGCACAGTGATCAGGAGACACACTTGGCTTAGGGTGTAACCCCTACAGGACCAGGTAAAAGCTAATCTCCTGGATGCTCCCCTTGACAAAGAATGCCTTTGAGCTAAAGCTGAAGTGGTCCTCAAAAAGATGGAGGACAAGGCAAAATCTATGCAAACAGTAAAGAACTTTCTACAAGTGCAACCCCCCAGGTTCGTCAGGAATTTTCCAGTCAAACATTGGTCCTTTCCCACCCAATCTATGAGCAAACAGAGAAAGCCTCAGAGGGACAGAACTCCAAGGCATAGACTATAGACCACAGCAACAAAGACGTAGGCAGTGGACCTCAGACTCTCTCAGAAAAGGGAGATCTAGGACACTTGTCCCTTCCAGAGAGCAATTATGACTCTCCACTTCCTTCACTCCTCTCCAACCCCACCCCAAAACTAGGAGGAAGGCTGTCCCATTTCTGTCAAAACTGGAGCCATATTACCTCAGAAGAGTGAGCTCTAAATATTATTGGTGATGCTTACAAACTCACTTTCAAAGAGCTCTTAAAATTCTCAGGATAATCAGATGTACCCCCAAAATCAAAAAGCTCAGTGTCTAGAACAAATTTAAATTCTGTGTTCCCAGGGAGCAGTGTAACCAGTTCCAGAAGATCAAAAATGGAAAGGATTTTACTCAAGACTCTTCCTGATACCCAGAAAAGAAGGGTCTTGGTGTCCATTTTGGACCTATCCAGCTTAAATCTTTTTCTCAGGGTACCAAAATTCAAAATGTTGACCCTGCAGAAACTGCTCCCCTTGTTAGCTCCTCAGGCATTCATGGTGTCATTAGACCTAAAAGATGCCTACCTTCACATCTCCATCTCAAAGTCGCACAGAAGCTTTCTTCACTTCAGAGCAAGCTCCAGTCACTATCAGTTTTCAGCTCTGCCCTTTGGACTGTCTACTGCACCAAGAGTTTTCACAAAGTGTCTGGTTCCTGACACTGCTTACTGCAGGACCAAAGGGGTTCAGATTTACCTCTACCTGGACGATTGCAAATACAGGCCTCAGATCAGTCACAGATTCTCAAAGGCCTTAAATTTACACAGGACCCCCTAACTTCCTTGGAGTTCACTCTAAACCCAATGAAGCCCATCATTGTACTCTCCAAACAGTTTTCCTAGGGGCACTCCTGGACTCTTCCTTCCAAAAAGACCCCCCCCCCCGCAGACAAGGTCACCTTTTTGACCAGCTACTACCAGTACTTACAGCGCAAACAGTATATAACAGCCAGAGAATTCCTCAGAGTTCTGGGGTACATGGCATCTTGTATTCACATGGTGCCACTAGATAGACTACACATGAGGAAGCTTCAGTGGTATCTCAAGAATGTGTGATGCCAGAGCACTCAGCCCCTGGACACCAAGATACACCTGCGACCCTGCCTCAAACAAGAGCTCACGTGGTGGATATAGGTTTGCACCTAGAATCAGGACTTGCCCTTCAAATTCTATCCTCAAGACCAAACCCTCACCACAGATGCCTCAGACATCGCATGGGGAGCCAATACCCAACATTTACAAATGCACAGGTTGTGGGATTCCCAGACCAACAAGAGGCGAATAAATTGGAAAGAACTCATGGCAGTACTAAATGGCTTAATGGCCTTCAAAGAGAAATGGATACCAGTGGTGCTGGTAGTACAGACAGACAACACCGCAGTCATGTGGTACACAGACAGGGAGACACAACACTTCTATGCCCTGTGCCATTTAGCCATGCAAGTCTGGGAGACAGCATACTCCTTGGGACTTCACCTCCTAATGCAATATCTGCCAGGGGTGCAAATCAACCCCTGCAAATCACCTCAGCAGGAAAATGACAGACCTCCCCAAATTGCATCTGCACAGAGATATTTTCCTCAGCATAACTCAAAAATGGGGAACCCCTCAGGTGGACCTCTTTTCCAGCGAGGACTATGCTCAACAGGAGAAATTCTGTACTAGGACAAGAAAGGCATTGGCATGGAGATTGGATGCCTTCTTCTTCTCATGGACTCACCTCTTCATTTACGCTTACCCCCCACCTCTTCTGCTTTGAGTCCTTCTAAAGGTAAGAGAAGAGGACCCAAGGATCCTTCTGATAGCTCCAGACTGGTTCAGGCAACAATGGTTACCTCTTTGCAGTTTGTGGTTTAACACAGGTCACCTCTCCTCATCCAGCTAACCTATCAGAAACCTTGGCAATTACCTCAAAGAGTAGACCTCCTTACACAAGACAAGGGAGGATAGTGCACCCCAATCTGCAGACCCTAAACCTTTTAGCCTGGATTATCCCTCAGCACCTACCTGCTACACTAACTTAAGTCATCAGGTGCAAAACATTCTGAAGGAATCCAGAAAGCCTAGCACAAGGAAATCTTACACAGCCAAATGGAAGAGATTCTCTGCTTGGTGCCAGAGGCACCACCTTGAGCTGAGCTCACCTAACATTTCAGCCACCCTGGAGTACTTGGCCAGTCTAGTGGACTGGATAAAAGCCTTTCCTACTCCTCCATAAAAAGACATGCATCAGCCATCTCTGCTCACATTCCTGTTCTCCCTGCAATCTTCTCACACCCCCTCTTGAAACAATTCCTTAGGGCTGTCATTCACACTAGGCCCCTCAGGAGGAAACCCACACCTCCATGGTACCTCAGTTATGTGCTGGAAAAATTGACTTTGCCTCCCTTTGATCCTGTAGCTAATGGGTCTTTAAAATTCCTCACTTGGAAGACTGCTCTTCTTTTAGCCATTACCTTGGCTAGAAGGGTCTCAGAGATACAGCCTTAATGGCAGTATAACCTTTCATTATCTTCCATAAAGACAGGGTTTTCATCAGGACTAAGCCTTCCTTTATGGCTAAGGTGGTTACTAATGTGTCTTTGAATCATGCCATCCATCTGCCTACCTTCTTTCTCAATCCTCAGAACAAGGCAGAAAGATTACTGCACTCCCTGGATGTGCACAGAATATTACATTTTTCCCTAGACGTGACAAAATCCTTTAGGAAATCAGATCAACTGGTCATAACCTTTGCCCCAGGATCTGAAGGAAAACCAGCTTCTAAAAAGACCATTTCCAATTGGATTTCTCACTGTATTTCTTTCTTCTACAGCCATCATGGTAAAAAACCCCAGGGTTTGGTTGGACCTCACTCTACCAGGGCCACAGCTACGTCTACAGCCTTCCTTATGGAGGGGTAATTAAAGTCACCCATGAATACGGTATTGGGTTAGATGGTGAGTGTTTCCAATAACTTTAAATACATGATATGAATTTCCTAGGTCATAGAGTGGGACCTGAAGCTTGCAAGAAATGGTATTGGATTTTGCCTATGGTAATTTGGATGTGGAGAAGCTCAAGGGCATTGGAATGTTTGACCAGCCTTGAAGTACTTTTATTTTTGATGTAAATTGAGACACCTCCACCTTTAGTCCTTGTCTGTGTAGTAACTGGTCTAAACGTGTGGAAGGCATTAAAACCTTGCACTGTTGATGTACTCTCCATGGCTTTAAACCATGTCTCAGTGACCGCACAGATATCAGCATTCTCTAGGTTGAAGAGAGCTTCTACAGAGTTCAGTTTTTTTTGTTTAGATTCCTAGCATTGATCAGTAACACCTTTAGATTTTCCTGGTTTTAATTTGCTATGTCGGAAATACTTTCACTTTGGCAATGCCTAAAAAAAGTACTATGGGTGAGGACAAAGTTTTAGCTTATATTTGAAAGCACAGAGGGGAGAGGTACAGACCATCTCTGACAAAGCAGCATGGTCTGTTGACCATCTCTTTCCAGGCTCAGAAATATTTCATCCCCTTTTAAGATGACACTAGAAATTAAGCCAGTTATTAAAGTCAGTCATCTTTTGCTCATATTGTGGCATCATCCTTTGAGAAGGTAAAATGCTATTCAGTGCTAGGCTCATAGCAGCCTGGGCCACATATTCCAAGAGCTCAATGCTGTCTCTCTTCATATAATCTAGGGAGACACATCTGAGGTCATTTACACACACATGAACTATAACTGAGTCATACTGGTGGTACTTGTGGTACAATGACAATGTGCAATATGGCGGATCCTGGCCCCCTGATAAGCAACTGACCATGACTTTCTCCTTACTCAGCCTGGGGAGAGGGATCATCAGTGTATTTCACAACAGTCTCCAATGACTAGAATGTTGGATTGTGCGGTGGCTTGCCTAATGGGCTTAGAAGTAGAGGCTCCATAAGATGTGGCTGTATGTGTTGATGTGGGTGTTGTTTTGAAAGCGTCCATTTGGGGTTGCTGAGAATGTTATGTGTACTTCCATCTAGATCATCTTTGGGATTTAGGAAGTTTACATTTAAGTGCCTCAGCATATGTGGGTCAATGTGCCAGCTGTGAATTGTGTGTGATGGGTGCAGTGTGTGTACTACTAACAATCTTATTGACACTAGGAGTGGTTTTATGTGAGAGATTTGCCCCCAGTGACATTGTGTAAACAATTCTCTCACATACCATATCAGTTTGTTTAAGAATTAGCTGGTTGTCAGTAAACATGAGGCAATGTCTCCATTGCCCAAGGATGCCTATATCCACCAAGCTGGTAACAGAGATAGTGGGAAATTTCATATCCATGGCAACATACCTTTTTTTTTTACTGATTAGACAGAGTGAGAATATAAAGTAATGTCAGGAGTATCCAGTTTGCAACTCAAGTGGCAGTTCTTGTCACTGCAACCTAGTTGTCCTCTGTGGGTAGGTACTAGTATCTGTGGCTATACAGGGCACTGTCAAGCACTTGAGGGAAAACTAAGTATGGCCTGATGATTTATGGATAAAGTATTTAGAAAGATATTCTGAAGTTAGAAGCAAATGAAGCAGTACTTACTGAAAAGAAAGCATTAGCTTGTCAAAGATAGTAAAAAGAGGGGAATCACCTGAATGGCTACTGCCTGACTACTACTGCTCCTTTGCTTCATCTTACACCAGAAGCAAAATGGTTGCACCAATCTCAAGATGGGAAGCAGGCTGCGGTCTGTTTGCTGATCCACAGTCTTACTACAGATGACGCAAGGGTCTGTATGCTTGTTGTAGCCTTTTCCTGGTTGATGCCTTGAATAGCAACCAGACCAATCAGGAAGGTCAAGCACAATCATTCACTTCCCAACCAGAAACAATCAGAAATCTATGCACTCTGCTCCAATTACAAAGAGTAATTAATGGTTAACAGTTTTGGTTACAAAGTGAAAAATGATAACAGGAAACATGCTACAGAAAAGTTTAAAACAGTTAAAAGTACAAAGAAGTACAAATATGTGAGCATAGCCCTTTCATGGACTGAGCATAGGTACATTATATGTGCAAGGCATTTGCCTACTAAAAACAAAATGTACAATATATACAATGAGCATAGGTAGAACACAGTACTGCAATACATTTACATAGTAAAAACAAAATGTACAATATATACAGTGAGCATAGGTAGAATACAGTACTGCAATACATTTACATAGTAAAAACAATATGTACAATATATACAGTGAGCATTGGTACCGCACAGTAACAGTGAACACAAGAAGCATAAGGGAATAAAAACCTACAGTAGAGTGAGGCTTTCGGGGGTGCATTGCAGTTACATAAATGGTTGGTGCAAAGGTATGATTTAAGGAGATTTTTGAAAGTGAAAGTACAGTTTTGTATACAGAGGTCAGGAAGCAGGGTGTTCCATGTTTCAGCAACTTCACGAGGGAAGAGAGATTCCCAGAGTGATTCCCCAGAGCTGTTTTTACATGGAATATTTTCAGTCAGAGCTTCATTACTGGATTGTAATTGTCTATTTGAATTGTAGAAGTTTAGGAGGCCAGTCAGGACAGGGGTTTTCTCTGGATAGTATAGTATTTCGTGTACTAGGATGAGTTGGTGGTATCGTAATAAACTGGGAAATTCAAGCCAGTGTAATGAATGTAAGGATTGGCAGTATTGGGACTGTGTTTGGCATTGGTTGTGAACCTGGTGATTTTGTTGTAGAAAGTGGAAAGTTTGCTCAGGTCAGTTTTATATAGGTTTGTTAGTACTGGGGATGCATAAAGTAGTGCCGATAAGAGATGGGTTCTGGCTATAGCAATTCTCGACTTGGAAGTAAGGTACCTTTTACAGAATATGGGGTCCTTAGTTTTTTTAGTCTTTGGAAATAGTTGTGGAGATATGTTTATTGTATCTTAGTTGCTGGAAAATTGTTAAGTCCTAGAAAGTGGTCTCTGAGACTGCAGTGATGAGGGTCTTGTTGGCTGAGAATACGAAGAAGGTGACATCGTTGGTCTTTGTTGGGTGGAACAACATAAGCTATGTTTTCTTACAGTTTAATATCAATTGTGATTTATTTACCCAGTTTTCCATCTCTGTGAAGGATTCTTGGGCTTTTTGTTGGAGAAGTTGGATATCAGATACAGAGAGGATCAGGGTTGCGTTGTTGGCGTATTGGACTATCAGCTTTTGTGGTTGCTAAGTGAAGTTGATTCATAAAGATATAAAAAGAAAGGGCCTGAGAATTGAACCTTGAGGTATGCCTAGTGTGACAGAATGGGGAGAATAGGGAGTTAAGCCATTTGACAGACAGTTGGTGGTTGTCTAGGTAACTTTTGAACCACAGCAGGGTTGGGTTGTTGATGTTGAGTTCAGAGAGGCACGTTAAGAGTTTATTGTGGGAAACCATATCAGATACTTTGGATAACTGTAAAGAATAGTTTGCCTTGGTTCCTGAATGAGTTTATAGAGTTGGTAAAGTTAATTAAGGTAGTGGTGGTGCTATGGGATGGGAGAAATCCATGTTGAGTTTTGGAAAGTAGGTTATTGGAGAGAAGGTGGGCGAAGACTTGGTGATGGATGCACTTTTCTAGAATCTTTGATAGGGGTGACAGGATTGCAATGGGTTGGTAGAGGGGCCATCCCTGTGAAGAGAAATGATGAATGAGGTTTTCCACAAGGATGATACAGTGTGTTCAGTAATGGATCTATTTATTAGTAATGAAATGGGGGTAAGCTATAGCCCTGGATGCAAATTGTAGGTATTCAGCAGGAAGACTGTCGGCAGTGAGGGTGATTGGTTTCAGTTTAGCTAAGTATTTCTGGATAGCTGATGTTGGTAGTGACATGAGTGATATGGGGGTAGTTTTTTTGGGCCTTAGGGGATTGTGGGAGGTTGGTGGAACTTGTATCATTTATGAGTTTAAATATAGAAGAGGTAAAGTAGTTGATGAAGCTGGAGGCTATGTCTGAGTTTGTACTTTCTATATTGGGTGGGGGTGTAGTGGTTTTTCTGGGCTGGAGATGTTCACTACTGCCCAGTTTTGTCGGTTGGCACTGTGTTTCCTTTGTGGGGAAACATACTGATTTTGTTTGTTGATCTTAATTTGTTTTTTTTTTTGCCTTATTTCGACGTTTAAGAAAGGCTTGCCTAGTTGTGGGTGTTTTGTATTGACACCAGATTTTCCAAGCTTTGAACCTATCTTTGAGTAAGGCCCTTGTGGTTTTTCTGTAGCCAGGGGGCAGGGTTACTACGTATCCTAATTGTTCTAATTGGGGCAAGGTGGTTAAAGATGTTTAGAAATGTGGAGTTAAAGTATTCAACTGCCTTGTCTAGTTACAGGATTTTAAGGCTTTCAAAAAGTGATCTGTGGGGAATTATTTGTGGGAGTGGATTTGTAGTAGAAAGGGAGTTATTAGGTTTAAGTTTGTGTCTAAGGATAAAGGTGGGGTTGTGGTCACAGAGAGTCGGGCAATGTACCACACTGATGGGCAGCATTTGGCTGGTTGGTGAGGATCCAATCTAATATGGATTCTCTTTTAGTGGACTTATCAATGCGTGTGGGTGTATGTATGAGTTTGGTGATAATATGGCTGGTGGGTGTTGGAGAGTGACTAGAGTTCTAGTCAATGTTGACATCATCTAGGACTATAGTTTCATAGGGAAGGGAGTGGGAAGCCCAGTGAAATATTGATTCTAGGGTGGTCAGGATGTCGCCTGGGGGGTATGTAAATCCTGAGTAAGTTTAGATGCTTGTGTTGGTTCAAGTGACATTTTGCAAATACATTTTCTGCCTTTTTGAAGTCTGGGGATTCCTTTTGTAGAAGCTGAAGTTTTAACTTAGTTTTCTGAAGCAAGGCAGTGCCACTACCTCTTTTGTGTACTCTGTCAACCCTTTGAATGTGGTATCCAGGTGGGGTTATGTAGTTATCCTTGATATGTGGTTTAAGCCACGTCTCTGTAATGAGCATTAGGTCAGGGTTATATACAGAGATAGTAGAATGCAGTTCTATTTGGTTCATAATACTGCGAATATTCGAATTGAGTATTAATAAGTCAGTGGGTTTATCTTTAAATTGAAGGTGGGAATTGCATGTGTTAGTTGGAATTGTTGCTGGGTGTGGCTGGGGTGAATATCTTCTACTAGTAGTAACTGGGCTGCTATGGTGGTAATTGTTTTAAGGTATAGCATTATTAGGGAGTGGAATCTGAGACTTGGTTGTTTTTTGGATGCAGAGACATAATAAATACATGAGGTTAGTTGGATGAAGAATGGTCTACAAATGGCTGGAGATGCGAATATACGTCTGGAGGTGTAGTTAGTGCTAAGGGGTAGGGTGGAAGATTTGAGATCATTGTAATGGGTGAGTGTAAGTTGATAAGAGGTACTGATAGAGGCTATGGAGATATATATAAATAAATAAACTATTAATAAGGGAGTATTGCAATGTTGGGAGTGGGGGTTATGAGACATAATGGGAGTTGTTTTAGTTCCAGGAAAGGGGTTTGTGTTCTTTAGGACAGCGTGGGTTGAATGCAATGGGAGGCAGAGTATGTTAGAGGAGTAGAAGGAGGTGCTTGAGATAAGAGTGGGTAGTGGAAGAGAGAGTGATTAGTTAATTATGCTGTGGTGTGGTCTAGAGTGTATTTTAGGGTGTGGATTTATTTTGTGTGTGACTGGATTGGACTGTGGGTGTGGTACATAGGGCCAGGTGATTTTGAGTAGGGATAAATTCGCAAGTAGTGGGGGTAGGTGGGAAATGGGGACAGAGTAGGGGAGAAGAGTGAGCCCAGAAGGGCTGATGCACATGTCAAAAACTTGATTATAAGTACAAATGTTAGCTATAACATTTGATTTTTGAGGGGGAACTCTTTAGGCAGAAGATGTGTGCAGCAATGGTACCCAGCTATGTAAATATTTTTATGTCAATGTGGGAAGAAGAAAATATTTTTTTCCCCAAAGATAAGACACACAAAGATTTTTAAAGGCTTCACTGATTACTTTTTTAAAATCTGGACAGGTATGATAGATTCATTTTCGCAGTATTTGAATTAGGCTCACCAGTCCATTAAGTTTACTATGAATTATGATAGCTCACAAGCAACTTTCTTGGACATTTTACTGAAAAGGGAGAACAGATTACAGCAGTAAAGCAGTAAGTAGTAATAGTTTTTTTTTTAAATTAAACCAATATGCATCTGTGTCATGGGTTAAAAAAACAATATTGTAAATGGACAAATGATAAGAACAAGTAGGATGAAACAAGACTATCTTATTCAACACATCCTTTTCTAAACAGTAATCGTGTACGAGATCACCTTAGGGGTTTTAATCAGGGTGAAATAGGGTACATCATTAACAAGATAAATGGCAAATACAGGCCATTCATCTTAAAAGAGGAAGAACATGAGAGTAAGACCAAAGATGAAGATAGCAATGACAATCTTTGGCCATGAACTTAGTTATCTCAGTTGATGCCAACAGCATAAAGAGTGTCTAAGTGAGTTTCCAGTTACAGCACAAGTATTAAGAGAAATCCCTAAATTTGTCTTTAAATGAGGCAGAGCAATGAAGGATTTACATGAGAAGGGTTTGAAAGGTAACCACCATAAAGCAGAGTAGAAATATGTGGCAGTGTTAGTCAATGTTACTACATAATGACCAATATGGACAGAGTACACTTTAGAGGCAAATATTATAAAGTACCAGGGATTTTTTCCTTGTAATACATACATGTGATATGGCATGTTATACATATTGCTCTGATTACATGGAGAACCTTGACAAAATTATATATATATATATATATATATATATATATATATATATATATGTGAAAATATGCATGTAAGTACAGGGAAGGATGCAACAAATGCTTTGCTTAATCACACTGTGAACTGCCCAGAAACTCAGACTACATTCGCAGTATTAGAGGGGGTTAATTCATATTATGGAAAAGCAATAGAGGACATACTGTACTGGAGAGAGTATGTCTGGTAGATCAGACTTAATGCGGGTGCAAAACCTAATTTGAATGGTATGGGTAATTTGAAGACTTTCATAAAAAGACATTTGACTCATTAATTAATATGGTCATCTTGTTGACAAATCAATCTTTTGTTGTGTTTTTTTTTATTATTCCTATGTTTTTGATGCACTGCAGTCTGAGAAAGCTCCATGTTTGGCACAAAATTTCTTACACAATGCAGCTGCCATAGTTCACACACACACACACACACACACACACACACACACACACACACACACACACACACACACACACACCTTTCTGTGTCCTATGTCCTTCTGTACACACACCATAAAGTTTCACACATTACAAGGTTCCTCAGTACTCACAGCCATGGGTTACACACACATTCTAGACATGCAGACCCACTTCTCAGCTCCTACCATTCTAGACACAGCCACAACTTGCACAAGGAGTTGTGTATGTTACAGGACCCGACTGTACTCTACAGCACAGTCTATGACCATACTCCATGCAGGGCTCTATTGCACACCTCAGCTATGATTTTCACAAAGATTCTCCTGCTTTGAATTTCTACATAGTAGAGTTTAATGTAGTCCACAGACAAAGCATCACACATTTTACAATCATGGAACTCAAGTCACTGAGTTTTACTGTACCTCACAGCACAAACTCACTTTCACTTAACATACAAAAGTTTTCATGTGTGTAAGTTGTGCTGTACTCTGTAAGGGCAGTTAATGCACACACTCTCCAAGCATGGAGATTCACACCATACAGGGATCTACTGTGCTCCTTGTCTTACACATTATCAGCTTGGAGTTCCACATGTCCCAGGGCTCCACTGTACTCTATATTCAAACACTCTAGGCATGTGTTTTACATGTCACGTGGCTGTGCTTTGCCCCCTTCAGTGACAGGGCTCAGGCACAAGGGTTCCACTATACTTCATTGGTTCAGTTCACACACTCCAGGCATGGAGGTCCACATATCACAAATTTCTACTGTACTCCTCAGTCACGGGTGTAACATGCACTATAGGCATGGAGTTCTACATTTTACATGGCTATACTGTACTCTCAAGTCACAAGCCTTACATGGAAGGGTTCCACTTTACTCCAAAAGTAAAATTTACACACACTCCAGCCATGGGGTTCCACATATCACAAGGTTCTGCTACGCCAGTCAGATGATTTGCACACGTGGAGCTCCTCACAACACTTACTTCTACTGTACCCTGTCATGTTCTCACAAATCTAATACACTAGAACACCACACTATAGACTCTATAATTATCTATTTTTCTTTTATTTTTAGATTTAAATAGGCAGGATGCCCTCTTCCATTTACAGCTACAATTTAGGGTTAAGTATAACAAATTCTACTAGTATGCTGTTTACAGCATATTTACAGCATGCTAAAATTGTTTAAGAGCTGTAATTTTTACACGTATTTTGATTACAATCAGACGAGACTATATATTGAAACAGTAAACATCAGAATATTTGTACACGTGAATCACAAGTATAGCATTATAGTGACATCAAAGATACTATCGGGGTGGTAGGATTATGTATGTATTATGTACACAGTTACATATGTTGGAATATTGTTATTCTTACAGGAAATGGTACGATTTTTTTCAACAGTATCTTTGTAATGAATTTCATTCTTTCATTCTGTGATAACTGCTTCAACCTGTTCAGAGTTGTAGAGCAGCCGAAGTGTATCCCAGCACATAGTGGACATCAAGCACAGAAAGCAGGACACACAGAATGCAACATACATGTACAACTATGGACAGTCTGAAGGATATCTAATTCACTTATAGCATCCATTTGAGATGTGGAAGGCAACTGGAGCACCTGGTGAGAAGCCACATGGACAGAGAAAGAGGGCATGCTGACTCTGCACAGATGACACCCTAGCCAGAAGGTGCAGCAGCCCTAACCATGGTGCCACCCTAATGAGTTTCAGTTAAAATAAATACTTGTATTGGTGGCGGGATCAAATTGTGATTTGTTTGAGTGTTTTAGAGGTGAAAACAATGTCGGACAGAGTAAT
This sequence comes from Protopterus annectens, assembly GCF_019279795.1. Lineage (NCBI taxonomy): Eukaryota > Metazoa > Chordata > Ceratodontiformes > Protopteridae > Protopterus > Protopterus annectens. The sequence goes on along the minus strand of NC_056746.1, from coordinate 738,061,195 downwards.
GTTTATGAAGCTGGAAACTGATGGTTGATGATGAATGTTGTTAGTGCATATCTCCGGATGTTGGGTGTGCAATGGATGAAAAATAAACATTTTGGAGTGAGTTGGATAAAGTAGTGGAGGGTGTACCCAATGGTGAGAGAGGAGAGGATTTCCATGGGCATGTTGGTGAAAGGAAAAGAGGGGACGAGGAGGTATGGTGTCAAGAAAAGGAATGCAGAAGGTCAGATGGTAGTGGATTTTGCAAAAAGGATGGACATGGCTGTGATGAACACGTGTTTTAAGAAGAGGGAGGAACATAGGGTGCTGGAGGGCCAGTCTGAAGGAGATTGGAGACTGTAAAATGGTGACAGGGGAAAGTGTAGTTAGGAGTTTTGGATGGTGGTTTGCATGATGACATTGGTAATCAAGAAGAAGAGGAGGAGAGTGAAGGCAGTGCTAAGAATCAAATGGTGGAAGCTGAGAAAGGATGATTGTGAGGTGGAGTTCAGGAAGAGTTAAGACAGGCACTGGGTGGCAGTGATGAGTTATGAGATAGCTGGGTAACTACAGCAGAGGTGGTAAGGGAGACAGCTAGAAAGGTAGTTATAGACCTGATGGAGGAATGAGGAAGTAAAAGAGTATATACAGGAGGACGGTTTGGATACAAAACAGGAAAGGTGAGAATGCGTTGGTTTGGACATGTGCTGAGGAGTGATGTTGGGTATACTGGGAGAAGGATGAAGATGCCAGGTAAGAGGAAAACAGGAAGGCCTAAGATAAGGTTTATGGATGTGGTGGGAGAGGACATGCAGGTGGATAGTGTGACAGAGCAAGATGCAGAGGATAGGAAGAAATGGAAACAGATGATCCACTGTGGTGACCCCTAACAGGAACAGTTGAAAGAAGAAGATAACGATATTGCTTGATTGGGCCTTTATGAGTAGTTGTATATATGGTGCTACATTATCAGCTCAACAATTAATATTCCCTATGAGTTACTAAGTCATTTTGAGTGAGTATTAAGTGGGGTGCTAAAACAGAACTGCCAGGATGGATTTATTCAAGTAAAAAGTATGTCAAACATTGCTTCTATGCAAGCTAACAGTGAAAATATAATTATGTTTTGCAAAATTATTTCAGACATCATGCTGAAGCTTGAGATAAGGCAGCATAGCCTTGCCTTATTTGCCAAACTGTAGTGTGAACAAAGGATATTGTCCGACATTGTATGAATAGAAATATAGTCAGAAATGTTGTGGAGACAAATGAATAGAATATTTTTAGGTTATGAACTTACTTTTAAAATACATTCAGATCAATGAATATTATTAGGCACAGGGAAATTTACTGGAAGTGAGAGTATGAGAAACATCTTCAGAAATAGAGAACCTTCCAGAAGAGTACTGCTCAAAGCTATAATTTAAAAGATGAAAGGAAAGTTTGCTGGATAGTGTAACAGTCAGCTAATTATACTGGAGAATCTTCCAGAAAAAAACAAAACACCTAAGCCGAGGAACTGCTAATCCCTGTGTAACAAAAGGAAATACTGCCAGCCCTGCTATCTGGAATTTTTTAAATAATTATGTCATTTGTGAATATTAATATGATTTATATAGAATATTTATATAGGAGATACTGCCAGCCCAGCTATCTGGAATTTTGTAAGTGGTTGTGTGTCATTTGTGAATATCAGCATGATGCAACTGCTTGTGTTACAGCTGTATTAGAACTGTATGTTATATACTGAGCTAAAATGTAACCACAGCATGCCCCGTTGGAATAGAACAGGAGTTACCTGCACTGTTGTGACTCTTTAGATGTATATCTTTAATGGAAACTGAAACCCAGGAGGTTAACTTGCAAAACTTAAGAGTTGAGATTGAAGTACTTTATTGCTGGGCCCTAAACAAGAGATCTTATCTTTCAGTTTCGGTCAGCAGGAGACAGGATATCTACGCTAGGGGACTCTCTGTGTTGCATTGAAAGAGTGATAATTACTAGGCTTGAGATGTAGAAGTGTTTAATTGTTTTAGGACTTCCAGGACCTGGAATCATCTGAGGAAAAAACTTTGTTTATGCATTTTCACAGAGACATGCTATATGCTATTAGTTTCTAGCAACAGGGGGTTTAGCTTGAGAACTTAAGTCAGGTGACAAATAGTGAGGTCATCCTGCCAACTATCACAGCAGTAATATTTGATATTAATTTAAGACGTCTCTGAGAGAGAGAGAGACACTGTGCATTTTGTACTTTGTCTTTGAACTAACAGCATCAGCTAGGAAAACTCACTCACCACATCTGTCTTGCCTGGCTCTGTAAGTAAGTTAACTAGGGTACAGTAATTCCATTTAGATTCAGTAAGGAATATAGCAAAGATTAGTTTAGATGTTTTCTGTATTTATTTGAGACTGTCCTGCAATGCTGTTTTAACTATTTCCTATGATTGTGAACTCTGAAGTCACTGTGAATACATAGTTAGTATTGTCTTGTTCTTTTATTATGTAATATTAAATATATTTAAATCTTTCAATTGGGCTTGGTCTGTTTAGAGATATTTAAGCTCTTAAAGTACTTGCATATCTATTTGATGACACTGTTCAGGCCACTCCTGACAGCTTTGCTCTTGGTCAAACTACCATTTGGATCAATGATAACATTACACAGTAAGATTGGACTTTGTTAAGGGCCTTAAAGTAGCTGATAAGGGGGTATGGTGGCAGTGATAACTACCTTTTAGTCTGGGCAGAAGGGGGCATAGCCTGTAAACTTGTGCCAGCCTTCCTCAGGTGTGGGTGTCTGTATGTGTGTGTGTGTGTGTGTGTGTGTGTGTGTGTGTGTGTCTGTGTTTGTGTAAAACAAATTTACAACAGTGTGTGTGTCAGCTACTTAAGCAGGGACACAAAGCACTAGTTGGACAGAGAGAGAGTGTTAGAGGACTTGGCTTGGAACACTGGCTAAGGTCTCAACTCTATAACTGTTCCAGTGGGGAGTCTTATCGGGGATCTGGAGAAAGAGGGAGAAACCAGCCCCAGACTGACTGTGGTCTCTGTGTGCTCTTAAGGGAAATTGCACTTTACTGTGTGTGTGTACTTATCATCCTCGCAGTGTGAACATCCCTCACTGCTGTCAGTGGTGGGAATTGTGGTTCCTTGATTAGTGTTACAAAACACATATAGTAGAACAGAAGTCTCCAAAAACACCCTGTAATCACCAAACGTTGAAATTTAATATGAAGCTTTCAGGTCTACACCCTTCATCAGCATACATCATAAGAACTATTCATCAACTTTAAATGGAGAAACATTTCAGTCACATGAACAAACCAGCCATACAAAAACATAGAACAATAAATGCATCAATTAATACATCTCATTAAAATAGTACTTATTTAAAAATACATATACATTTTAAAACTAATGCATATAAAAGTACATAAATTATAGAAACATTGAACAACATAATTTATATCATACATTTTCTCTCTGCCTTTTAACCAATATTGGTTTTAAACTCACTTTGCTATTTAATTCAGGTAATTTATCAGCCTGCAACCGTACTATCCATTCATATTATTTTAGTTGCAGTAAATTATCCACATCACCCCCTCTCATTCCCATATTCAATACATAAATACATCTAAATTTAAAATAATGTAAATTATGTGCCATTATATGCCTATATAAACCATTAGTCTCAACTTTTCTTTTAATTTCTGATTTGTGCTCTATTATTCTATCTTTTAGTCTTCTAGTGGTTTTTCCTATATAGAATGCGTTGCATTGTATACAGGTGGCAAGATAAATCAACTTAGTCGTAGCGCAATCAGCACTACAGTTAATGATAAAGTTCTCTTTGGTTATAGGGTGCTGGAAACTATCTGTCCCTTCATAAATATCAGTGCAACAGGTGCATTTATAACACTTGTATGTGCCTATCTTAGTACGTGCACTCTTTATTTCATTCCCAAAATCCTTACAGCAAAGTATTTGCTTAAGCGTTTGCCCATTCCTAAAGGCAAATTTAGGTACCGGCCCAAGTATATCCCTCAATTCTGACATTGCCATTAGTATCACCCAATTTTTTTGTATGATCTTACATACTTCATTGGTATTTCCATTAAATGAGGTAACAAATCTTAATATTTTAACACTATTTATCTCATCTCCATTCTGCTGTAACACCTGTTCAACCTCCTGATTTTGAGTAGAGCCAAAAACAGGCCTATACAAATTTTTCCTTTTCTGTAAGATTTCACCGTAAAGCTTGCTCACATCATATACTGAACAGCCGTTATTAATAAATTCTTCCCTCATTTCATTGATTTGTTGAATGAAACAATGCTCTTTTGAGCTTAACCTGCTTACCCTTATCATTTGTGATTTTAGAATGCCCTTATAAACATGTACAGGGTGCATACTACTTGTTCTCAAATACCTAGCTGTATGTACTGCCTTCCTATACACCATAGTCTCTAATTTACTTTGTTTTTTATAAATATTCACATCCAAAAACACTATACTTTCATTTGAGCTGGTCATTTTAAATTCAAGAAAGGAAGTAGTGTTATTTATATATACTAAAAAATTATCCAGTTCAGTTCTTGTACCAGTCCATACAAAAAAAAAAAAAGTCTACAAATCTATTATAACATTTTATGTACTTACTATAAGTCACATCCCCATTTAATACATGTTGTTTTTCCCATACATACAATACGAGGTTGGCAAAGGTATTAGCCACTGATGTCCCCATTGGCACTCCTGTTAACTGTTGATATACAACATTATCAAATAAAAATATATATGTAATAATAAACATATATTTTCAATTTCACTAGGTTGATAAGTGGTTTCCATTAACAAAAACCCTCTTATGCTTTCTATACCATAATCTATAGGAATTATAGTAAATAAGGACACTATATCCAGTGTAACAAAAATACAATCCATGTCACTACTGTTTCTATACCATAAATCAAGTTTCTGTAAGAAATCTACAGTATCCTTTAATATACTATCACATTTCGGTAAAAATTTTGCTAACACCATCTGCAGATACTTAGATATCGGTTCGGTTACCCAACCTTTTCCAGAAACAATTGGTCTTAAGGGCGGATCATCCATGGATTTATGTATTTTTGGTATCCCATAGATTTGTGGGATTTTCGGGCATGGTACTGTGAAATAGCTTAATAGATATAAACTAATGTCCTGGTTCAACTGCATATCATAAATTACTAAATTAACTTGTGCTATATGATCTTTCACTTCTAAAAGAGTCAATTTTTAAAAAAATTTTTCATCAGATAAAAAAGCGGAAAATTTATCATTATACCATGTTCTGTCCATCAGCACAGTAGCGCCTCCCTTGTCCGCCTGCTTTATTATTATATCATTATCTCTCTTTAAAGATATAAGAGCTTTATATTCCTTACAAGATAAATTATAATTATTACATTTCCTATTATTAGTGGCATACAAAGCTCTAAGTTCCAATTCCACTAATTCAGTAAAGGCTATTATAACAGGAGATAATTGAGGCGAAAAAGTGCTTAATTTTTTACAATTTTGCTGAACTGAGCAAGTTTGTTTAAACATAAGCTGTAACATCATATTTCTAGCAAACATCTTAACATCAGTTATAACATCAGCAATATTATCCCTAAAATAGGGAATAAATTTCATACCATTCATTAATAAGTTATAGTGTTCTAAAGTAAGCATTTTACTGGAATTGTTTACAGTACCTTTTATTAAATTCCCAGGAACATTCAGGGAAAAAATGCCTAACTGTTGTTCTTGAGAACGCTGCTTTCCTTCTCGAGTATCCACCACCATAGTTGCTTTAGCAACTCCTTGCCCCCTGAAAACAAGTGCTTCACTTATTAATTGCCCAGCTACTGTTAATGGTGAGACACCTTGCTTGGCATTTTTGGGCTGTCGTATTTCCTTTTGTTTAACTGCAGCGACTGCTGCGTTGGTTTCTGCTTTGTACTGTTCTCCTGTGATGACCTCTCTTGCAATACCACCTTTTCTGGCTCCTTTAACCTGAATGGTAAAAAAGACGAAATGTCGACTTGTTTGCTTTTTTCTTTCACTGCTAGTGATGGCTTAGCAGGTAGTATGATGTGTGAATATTAATATGATTTATATAGAAGATTTATATAGGAGATACTGCCAGCCCAGCTATCTGGAATTTTGTAAGTGGTTGTGTGTCATTTGTGAATATCAGCATGATGCAACTGCTTGTGTTACAGCTGTATTAGAACTGTATGTTATATACTGAGCTAAAATGTAACCACAGCATGCCCCGTTGGAACAGAACAGGAGTTACCTGCACTGTTGTGACTCTTTAGATGTATATCTTTAATGGAAACTGAAACCCAGGAGGTTAACTTGCAAAACTTAAGAGTTGAGATTGAAGTACTTTATTGCTGGGCCCTAAACAAGAGATCTTATCTTTCAGTTTCGGTCAGCAGGAGACAGGATATCTACGCTAGGGGACTCTCTGTGTTGCATTGAAAGAGTGATAATTACTAGGCTTGAGATGTAGAAGTGTTTAATTGTTTTAGGACTTCCAGGATCTGCAATCATCTGAGGAAAAACCTTTATGTATTTTCACAGAGACATGCTAAATGCTATTAGTTTCTAGCAAAAGGGGGGTTAGCTTGAGAACTTAAGTCAGGTGACAAATAGTGATGTCATCCTGCCAACTACCACAGCAGTAATATTTGATATTCATTTAAGAAGTCTCTGAGAGAGAGAGAGAGAGAGAGACACTGTGCATTTTGTACTTTGTCTTTGAACTAACAGCATCAGCTAGGAAAACTCACTCACCACATCTGTCTTGCCTGGCTCTGTAAGTAAGTTAACTAGGGTACAGTAATTCCATTTAGATTCAGTAAGGAATATAGCAAAGATTAGTTTAGATGTTTTCTGTATTTATTTGAGACTGTCCTGCAATGCTGTTTTAAATATTTCCTATGATTGTGAACTCTGAAGTCACTGTGAATACATAGTTAGTATTGTCTTGTTCTTTTATTATGTAATATTAAATATATTTAAATCTTTCAATTGGGCTTGGTCTGTTTAGAGATATTTAAGCTCTTAAAGTACTTGCATATCTATTGATGACACTGTTCAGGCCACTCCTGACAGCTTTGCTCTTGGTCAAACTACAATTTGGATCAATTATAACATTACACAGTAAGATTGGACTTTGTTAAGGGCCTTAAAGTAGCTGATAAGGGGGTATGGTGGCAGTGATAACTACCTTTTAGTCTGGGCAGAAGGGGGCATAGCCTGTAAACTTGTGCCAGCCTTCCTCAGGTGTGTGTGTCTGTGTTTGTGTAAAACAAATTTACAAGAGTGTGTGTGTCAGCTACTTAAGCAGGGACACGAAGCACTAGTTGGACAGAGAGAGAGTGTTAGAGGACTTGGCTTGGAACACTGGCTAAGGTCTCAACTCTATAACTGTTCCAGTGGGGAGTCTTATCGGGGATCTGGAGAAAGCGGGAGAAACCAGCCCCAGACTGACTGTGGTCTCTGTGTGCTCTTAAGGGAAATTGCACTTTACTGTGTGTGTGTACTTATCATCTTCCCAGTGTGGACATCCCTCACTGCTGTCAGTGGTGGGAATTGTGGTTCCTTGATTAGTGTTGCCAATGCTGGGGCATCACATATTAATTTGTGGGCAACAGTGAGATATCCACATCACATATTAATTGGTTTGCAGTGGTGGGATATCCACATATTGGGATTCAGTGGTGTGGCTATTAAATTCCTGCACCCTCTAAACAGTGGTCACTAAGGAAGGTGTTTGTGCTTTCAATCAGCCTCACAGTGAACATTCAGAGTTTCATATCACAATTGTTTTATTTTTTATTTTTTTGTTAGTTTAGTTAGTCAGGAAGAGCAGGCAAGAATGTCAGCAGAGGGGTATGGCAAGCTGACAAGGAGCCAGCTGGCGGAGATGTGCCAGGCTAAAGGACTGATGCATGCCAGCCTGACTAAAGCAGAATTGATTGTAGCTTTGGGCAAAGCTGCATCACAGACCAGCAATCAGGAGGACAACCAGACTGGCCTTGGAGATGATAAACTCTCAGAAAATGGACAGTTCACCCTTTCCACAGAATAATTAAAAATTCATCCTGAGTTATAGAGACTTGAACTAGAGGCCAAGCATTTGGAAATAGAAGCAGCAGAGTGAATGAGATGTTTGGAGGTTGAGGAAAATGAGAAACTGTGATATCTGGAAGCTGAGGAGAATGAGAGGCGGAGGCAACATGAGAAGGAGATGCTGACTCTTCGCCAAGGTCATAGAGGTAATGGAGAAGGGAGTAGATGAACCCCGGAAGCAACAAAGGTCAGTAAATGTCTTCCACAATTTACAGAGGAGGATAATTTTGATAGTTTCATTCATATTTTTTAAAGGATATGTAAACACTATAATGTTGACCAAGGGCTCTGGGTATGGTTCCTGACCCCCTTACTCCATGGTAAAACTGTAACGGCAATTTCTAAATTGTCTGATACTGATTGCTTAGATTATAATACTGTTAAAACTTGTCTTTTAAAGTGTTTTAACACCTGAAGCTTACTGGAAAAAGTTTTGTGAGCATAGATGCAAGGCAGATGAAAGTGTGTGTGAATATATATTGCTGAGTTAAGCACTTATTTTCATAGATGGGTGAGTGGGTCTCAGGTCACCACATCTGAAGGGCTGGCAGACCTTTTGGTGAGGGAACAAGCCCACAGCATTTTGCCTGAGGACATGAGAATCTGGTTAGCTGATGGAGAATGTAACACAGCAGATTAGTTGGGAAAAAAAGGGAGACCTATACATAGCAAGCAGAGCATCACTGCACAGGAAAGGGATACTCAGTGCTGCTGATGAATCTAAGGGAACTCATGGTGGGCAGCCTAGACCACCCCAGCAGAGTCCACCAGTAGCAGGGAATGCCACTAGTCCAGATACATGTCCAGGACCAAAGGTTAAATGTTGTAAATGCAACCAGTGGGGCCATGTAGCATATAGATGTCCACAGAGGCAAGGTGGGAGAGCCAGTAAGTGGGGAATGACAGAATGCCAGCAATAAGCTGTCTGGACACAAGGGTACCAAACTACCACAAGATGTTATATCCTATCTTGCTATCTTAGTAGATGGAAAAGAGGCCACTGCTAATAGAGACACAGTCTCTGACCCAACCATTGTGAAGGCTGCAGTGGTTAAAGAGGAGCAATACTTGCTTGGGCAGTCTACTCCAGTCAGATCATTAGGAGGGACCCCATTCCAAATACCTTTGGCTATGGTTCAGCTTGACTGGGAGGGTGGAAAAGGAAAAATCACACAAGGAGAGCTGAGAACAAAACACTTTATGACGCAAAGCTTTCGGGAATAACCCTTTCTCAATACTGAATACAAACATGTATTAAGCAACTGCTTTTATACAAGCCAAAAGAACATGTGACTGCAGCCAAAGTCACGTGACATATTCAAAAATACATTTCAGAAAAATAAATTTCAAAGAATATCAAAAAAAATATATATACACATTTCATAGAAATACTTTCCTAAAAAATACTTTTCAGAATAATATGCATATGAGTATACACTTCAAAAAAAATTTTTTGCAAAAACAATGCAAAAGATATACATACATATATACTCAACGGAAAGTTTCTTAAAAAGCCTATATAATTGTATATAAATGTATAGACACACATATATATTAAAACCTCAAACATTTAAATACAAAAAAATTTGCACATTAAAACTGTGTAAAACAAATAAATCAGTAAGATTCTTATTTCATACTGCGCTGTAAACCAACAAGGATAGGTTTAATGCTGACTGTACTATTAATGCCAGGCTGCCTATCAGCCCCTAAACGTACTATCCACTGATACTCCTTAGTTTCAAGGAAGTTATTAGTATCACCACCTCTATTAGAAGGAACAACCGAATCTATGACTCTAAATTTAAATTTATGTCGGTCTCCCCGAGTCTCAATGTGTTTAAATAGAGCATTCTGAGCACACTGCCTCCTGATTTCTGACTTGTGTTCAATAATCCTGTCCTTAAGTCTACGTGTAGTCTTACCAATGTAGTATGCAGGGCATGTAATACATGTTGCCATGTATACCACATTGGTAGAAGTACAAGTAGCTTGTATACGAAAATTATAAGTATAGTGTGTAGTTGTATGCATATATTTACTAGATTCCAAGACAGTAATCAAGTCAGACAACAGGAGCAGTGATGGCATGGATACGTGCCAAAATAAGATAGAGAACAAATAGGTCTATCAAAAGACGGACTTGAAGGAGAGCAAAAATCTAGGGTGGAAAAGGAAGCCAGCAAGTAGATGTGTTTGAGGATATCTCTGCAGATGTCCTGATAGGGAATTATTCTGATAATGCAATACCTTGTGTGCATGCAGTGACACACAGGCTTGGAGACAAGCATGTGGGTCTGGTAGCCTGGGGGGGACGCAGACAGACTGCACACTTGCAGCCAGGAGTGGTGAGGTGGTTACTTCAGGGAGGGAGCTATTCAGTAGCAGTGAGACTGAAGGTGAGCCACAGCAGCTTGTGGATAATGATGTTCCCTTGGACAGAGTGACTGCAAGGGCAGAAGTGAGTAGTAGTACCCAGGCTGACAGTGAGGCACTGCTGTCAGAAAATATCAGACTTCCTGTAAAAGGGGGAGCTGGGGAGGGTTACAAAGAGAGAGTTGAGAGGGGCTCATCTCTCAGACCCCACATTGCAAGGACTGAGGGAGGTAGCTAGTGAGGCACCTGATTCTCAAGGAAAATGGGAATCTGTATACTGGGACAAAGGGTTACTGTATAGTGAGTGAACCCCTGAGGGAGGACTACAGGGTGAGCGAATACAGCAGTTGTTAGTGCCCAAAGTCTACTGTCTGGCACTTTTTGACTTGGCCTGGAGCCCTGGCTAAGGTCTCAACTTTATAACTGTGCCAGTGGGGAGTCTTATTGCAGATCTGGAGAAAGAGAGAGAAACCAGCCCCAGACTGACTGTGGTCTCAGTGTGCTCTTAAGGGAAATTGCACATTACTGTGTGTGTACTTGCCATCTTCCCAATGTGTACGTTTCCTACTGTTCCAGTGGTGAAGACTGAGATTCCTTGATTGCTGGGCCAGTGGTGATGGATCACACCTTGTACTATGTATGTGTATTTGTGCTAGCCATTTAGACTGCCATGTTTAGATTCACTTTTGTGGTTTTTACAATGTTTTTGTCCTGTTCAGTAAAATCAAACCTGCTTGCTACAATGTGATTCACGTTTCCAATACTTTTATTTCAGATGAACTACCATTAAGTTCTCAATGGAATGCCCTTGCTTCCAAAATTAAAAAAAAAAATAGTTTATAATGTCACTTGGCAGTAGACTCGTGAATCACAATGGCCTGATGGAGAGTTGCTGCCACAGGGAAAGACTAAAAATTGGGTATGTACTAGTCATTCAAATTTCCAGTCAGCAGGTCCTCTATGAATGAACTTGTACATTGACAGGGTTGACAGAGTTGAGAAAGGTTGACTGAAGTAGCTGACCTTAGCTTATGTTAAGAGTGTTTTTCCTTGGAAGGAGAGAATGGAGAACAGGTACTACTTCAGTATTCATCATCCTTTCTGAAGGCACAGAAGGTATGCATACTTTATTCTTCTAATTGCATATTTCTATTGAATCATGCTACACAATTTAAGTTAAAGAATTTCAAAGGAAGGCACCCTTGAGCTTAAAGCTAATAAACAAATGCTTTTCAGTCTAATTGCATTCCACAGTCCAGTACCTAGTCTCTGCTACATGCATTGCAGGAGTTTCTACCACCAAAAATATGTAGCTAGTCTGGTAAAAGTACATTGCCAGAACTCAAAAGTATTTTAACTGCCATGTTTTACAGACAGAACTTTACCCAACAATACAGAGTGAAAATTAAAAATACATTATTTTGCCAAAACAGTCCCGTAACAATGGCAAGAAAATACCAAGTCAAACTGTTTACATTGCAACCAATGATGACAGGCCATGGGATAGTAATTCATACAAATACTGTACAACTAGAGAAATACTAGCCATGACTGTGTGCTGCTTGTTTTACTGGCACCAACTAGAAAATGTTTCAATTTACTTTTATATGATTTTTCTAGAAGCAGGCTTTCTTGTCTGTATTAGTACCTGCTGCATGTCCACAGAAAACAGCTGCTTAAAAGGTATTTAGACTCTGTCAGCCAGGTGGTCAGTTGTAGCGGCTTGAGGATGGACTTTATCAATCACCCCTGTTCCTATGTGAGTAACCCCAATCTGAAAGAAAACGTGTGGTAATTGCTCCTGGCCAGTTTCAAAGGAAGGTAGAATCACTATTGCCTGGGCCAGAAAGGAGTTACCACAATGATCTTTGTGGGGTCCTTCTGAAGCTTCGGAAGTACCCTGGATATCAGTGGAAAAACATACAGGGACATTCCTGTACAAGGAAAAGAAAAAATACTGTCTTAAATGTGCCTTCTTGCATGCAGTTTTGGAACAGAACTTGCTAGCTGATTGTTTAAAATAGAATCATACAGGTCTACCTGAGGAATTCTACCCTGCTGGTTCAAATCTTGGAAGGCCTCCTGATTTAGTTTCCATTTGAGTGAATTCGCCATTGATCTGTTCAGCTTGTCTGCCACACAAATTTATTCTAACAGAATGTAAGACACTTGTAGAGTGAGATTGTGCTGTAAAACTATATCCCATGCTAACATGGTTAGTCTGCACAGGGAGCAAGATCTGGCCAGATCTGGTTCCTCCTTGCTTGTTAATGTACCATATTACTATAGTACTGTCTGTAACTACTTGAAGAGGTCTGGCGATCACAGTTGATTCAGAGAGTTGAAAGCCTTTATTGGTGCTAGCATCTCACTTATGTTTTTTGTCTCTTTCTTGTCCCAAAGACTTTGCACTTTTATTCTCCTTGACACTGCTCTCCAATGAATGTCCACAGTGTCTGCTGTGACTGACTGCTTTGAAGCAGCAGTGGAGAATACCTGGATTCAGAGAAATTTGTTGTCTCTACCAAGTGATTTCCCTTTCCACAAATCCCAGAAATGGAATATAAAAAGAATGGATGTTGATGCTGGGACCAAACAGAAATCAGATACCATTGTATCTTTCCCATGTAGAGTTCTGCAGTAGGTATGACAATCATGGATATCATGAGACCCAGAATTTTGAGGTATTCCCTTCCTGTAAAAGATGTCTGAGTGAAAAAGCCTTTGAATAGATCCAAATATAGATCTGTTTTTCCTGTGGAAGAAAAGTTCTTTGTACTGGGGTGTTTAACAGACACCCCAGAGATACAATCTTGTGTGATGAAGCCAAAAACACTTTTGAATTTTCTCTTGGAATCTAAGCCTGTGTAGATCTAAGTGAGATACTGTTAACACTTTGAAAAAAGACTCCACAAAAATAAGCGAGTCTTCTAAATATGGAAAAATGTAGATGCCCTATAAACTGCAACGTGCTACAACAGGAGACAGACACTTTGGTTGAGCACTTTCAGCAATGTATAGCCCAAAGAGTAAGGCAGATAACTGATAATGTTATCCTAACAAATACAACCTTAAGAAATGCCTGAAATCTGCATAAACAGGAATGTGATGATATGTATATTTTACATTTAAGGTTTGTAAAAAAAATCTCAAATGAGGAAGAAGGGTGACAGATTGTGAAGTGAAAGCATTTTAAACTTTGGATTATCACAAACTGATTCAGGAAGGAAAGAATCAGAACTGGTTTCCAGGAATTTTCTTTCTTTGGCACTAAAAACATTCCTGAATAAAACAATTTCCCCACCTGAAAAGTAGGAATGGCTTCTATTACCTCCCAAGACAGTATATATGATCTAGGACACAGGAGGAGAATGGTTTGGTCTGGTAGATGAGGGGGGAATCCCTTGAAAAGGGGGGGATTTCCTCACACTGTCATTTGTATCCTAACTGGTTCATTTTCAGGACCACTTTGTCTAAAACAATCTGTTGGGAGGGTGGTTTAATGGCTAAGGTGTTTGCCTTACAAACACAAGGTGCAGGGCTTGAGTCTCACACGGGATAATTGGCTAGGCTTAAAATGGCTTGCAAGGGCAGTTAGCTTAGTACTAAAACTATGAACTATGTTGCCAAAGACCGAAAGTGAGGTTCAAACTTTCTGGAAGGGGTAAGTGACTGCCTAGATTGGGGTGGGGGGAACAAGTATTTTATATAGTCATTCTACATTTGTTCTGAAGGGTTCCAGATTTTTTTTTGGAACCTCCCTACCATTGTTTTTTTTTAATGTCTGCTTACCAGCTTTCTGTAGAGATTGTTTATTTTGTTTACTGTGAAAGCTGGATGAGGGAGCAGAACATCATTAGAAAATTTCGAGAAGGAGGGCTGAAAATCTGAAATTCCCTGAATCCGCTTACATCTCTCAAAAAAATCTTTTATAACTCTGTAGCAGACGGTCCAAAAACTAAATCTCTATCTGAAGTAGAATTCAAAACTACATTTTTGGAATCTTCTGACAGATTCTGAGAATGCAGCCAGGCAAACCTACTCATAACAGTACCAGTGGCAACAGCCCTGGAAGTAATATCTACATAGTCATAAACACACTTCAACCAATGGGTCATGACTCAAGAAACAAGATTACACAAGGCAGATGTTTTCCTCACAAGAGAAAAACATGAAAAGCATCCCTCATATTTTTACAATTAGTATGAACTTTAACATATGAAACTGGCAGTTCAGAATTCCAAAACTCAAATTTGCAGAAGCATACACATTTTTCCAAAACTTGCCAGTAGCTTTACCATTCTTATCAGAAGAATGATTAGAAATAAAATGTTTGGCAGCAGATGGTTTGACTAAGGCTTTAGCTGCTGGGTGAGGTCTGGGATTAGTGTAATAAATGTGAAGGACTGAGGAACTTTATTCCATCTTCTTTCTTTGGACAAGCAGGGTAGCTGTCAGGGGAAACCACAGTCTATGAAAATAAAACATCCTCCACAGCACTGGGGGAATTGATGAAGGTTCTGGAAGTTCCAGTTGTAGCACATCAAAGTACTTTCAAGGGAATGAGCAACTTCATTGTTCTCCCACTGAAAACACACGGTCTCATCCTGGAAATAGTTTCAAAGAAAGTAAATCCTTCAAATGAAGATTCAAATACCATATGGCCCCAGACACTGAATCAAAAACCTGAGAAAAAAATGCATCTCTCCCTTCACCTTCCCAGAAAGATGACAGTTTTTGAAACTCTTTAGGGAAAGAAGAATGCCTTTTTCTTTTACCAGAAACAACCTTACAGGAAGGGCCAATAGCCTGCAGAAACCATGAGCCAAGCCCAATAAATGACTCCTGTCAAGAGAAACTGACCCAAACGTTAAAGGCTTAGTTTTCTGTGTCTTTTTGACAGGAAAATTAGGGTAAACAGACCTAGGATGGGAGCAGCAGCTTCCCGATTGGATGGGTACAAAATTCTGCCTAAGAAGGGATACATGTCCCACCCCCTTCTCCATGACCAACAAGAGAAATTGCCCCTTGTCCACTGAAGGGATCCCAACAGGCAAAGAGGATGAGTCTAACCTTCAGTCCATTGTGGCTATATGGACAACATCAGAGGAATCTGAAGAAAAAAAGATGACTGGTGTGAGGAACCAACCTTGGCCACAGCACAGTCACCCACCTGTGGCTGTGAGAAATTACTAGCCTGCTGTAATGGCAAAGGCTGCTTAGGTAACTTTTTCTTTTTGTCTGGAA
The DNA here is from genome assembly GCF_019279795.1 of Protopterus annectens. Lineage (NCBI taxonomy): Eukaryota > Metazoa > Chordata > Ceratodontiformes > Protopteridae > Protopterus > Protopterus annectens. The sequence goes on along the minus strand of NC_056746.1, from coordinate 738,045,415 downwards.
GAAGGTCTGACCAACCAGAAGATTGTTCCATGATCCTGCCAAAAAAGGTACTTGATTGCTACATCAGCTTAGCAACAGTAGATGGTAAAAAAGAAAAGTAGTAAAAAGTAACTTTTTTCCAGAAACAAACACAGTAAACTGCACTTTAAACATATTCCCAAACCATGAAAATTAAAACACAGTTTCTCCACTGAAGAAGTTATATTAAACTATATTTAACAACTTTTTACCACAAAAGTAAAACAAAGTTTACTCCAGTTTAAAAGTACATAAACATCATGAGACAAAGAAGGAAAATTATTTTCCCTAGCTTAAGAGTAGTTCTTTTTTTCAATAAAATTTAAACAATTTTACAAGTAATGTGGAAGGTTTTTAACCACAGGGAACTTACCTGTTAAGCAATGGAACAACAGACTCTCAAATCCTCGAAAACCATTAGAGGAACATCTTCTCAGCAGCAGGAAAGCTTTGAAGGGCTTCACTCCCAAACCTATCCTTTTAGTCAACTCAATTTGAGCATGTGGAAGGTGCCCTGAAGCTTTGGAAGGATGTAACCCATACAGCTTCGACTACTACAGCAGTGATCAACATGAAGAAAGTTGTGTGAAGTACAGATGTTGTACAACCACTCCGGATAAGAAAATCAGGTAATCTGAGAATACTTTAGCAAGTTATTAGCATTTCACATGGCAAAGGAGCTAATGACTAGCCACTGGCATGGTTGGGCTGTTTTCAGGGAAATTCTGATCTTGCTATTCTTTATGTGTATGACCTTGACAGTGATGGATTAGTAATAATCAAAAAGTGTGTGTGTGTGTGTGTGTGTGTGTTCCCTGACACACATTCACCCAACACTTCAAATTACCGACATTCTGAAAGCCAACATTACCCGCACGGTTAGTGAACACTTGGCCATCTACTTGAACTTTGCCCCTTACCCTCACGGTAATGCTTTCTTGGAGTTGGTTTATTTAGTAAGGGGGGTGTTGGGGGCGTAGCCCCTACACACCGGTGGGGTTGTTTTCTTCGGGTAGGTCTTCCGTCGAGAAGGCCAAGTGTTTACTTATCTTTCTGGAAACGTCAGCTTTGAGAATGTTGGTGATTTGACGTGTCAGTAAACTGGGTTTTGGGGAAGTGGACTGTCGGTAAACTGAAGGTAAGCCATATATATATATATATATATATATATATATATATATATATATATATACACACGCACACATATACATATATATATATATATATATATATATATATATATATATATATATATATACATACACACACACACACACACACACACACACACACACACACACACACACACACACACACACACGAGAGGGAGTGGAAGCACTCAAGCAATAGGTGCTTTTCTGACTAGGTGTTCATTTTTCCATACATCTTCTTCCCATCCCACTAAGTTACTGCTCATTGTTGGTATGAAGATAAGGGAGGATCAGACATTTTTCCAAGTGTTGGTATGAGGATAGGGGAGGATCTGATGTCTATCCAAGTGTTGGTATGATGATAAGGGGGTATCAGATGTCTATTCAATACTGCTCTGACTCTGGTTTCCTCTTTTTTAAATAAGAATTTAATTCATGAATTAGGGTCATGAGTTGGGGGAGACTGTTAAATGGAGAGTTAAAGCAGAAGTGTGACAATGGATTTCTTCCAGTAAAACTATTTCAGTCATTGTTTCTATGCAAGCTAGGATAGAAAGTATAACTGAGCCCTGTGACATGATTTCAAAAATCATGCTACAACTTGAGATAAGGAAGCATCACCATGCTTTGTTTCCTAGGCAGCAGTGTGAACAAACATTACTGTCAAACTGCATTACTATAAACATAGTTAGAAACAATGAAGAGGCAAATGGATATAATATTGCTACTCGTTGACCTTGCTTTTATGACATATTCTATTCAATGAAGTAACATCAGGAATAAGAAAATGTACTGGATGTGAGACAGAGAAGTATGTCCAGAAAAAGTTGAGAAATGTGCAGAAGGGTGATGCTTAGAGCTGCTGTTTAAATAATGAAAGGAAAGATTATTGGATAATGTAGCAGTCAGCTAATTTTATTGGAGACTATTTCAAAAGAACCACCTAAGCTGAGGAATTGCTGATCCTTGTACTTTTGTATGCATATTTAAGCTAGACAGTCTGACATGTTTAGATTTTTTTTTTTGTGATTTTCTATTCAGTAAGACAAAATCTGCCTGCTACAACAAGGTTTCGGTCTCCAAGAATTTTATTCAAGATGAACGATTATCAGATTTTCAGTGAGAGAACTACAGCATAGCATCTATACTTTGCTTGCACTGATAATGCCAAAAAACGTACAATTCAGGCATGGAAATCCAAATTACATGTTTCAGCATTCCATCACACACACACACACACACACACACACACACATACAGCTGTCCCCCTATGCATTCACCAAGCTTAGAATTCCACAAGACACATGGCTTCAAAACAATTAACTCCACACTCCTTTTTTTGTTCAAAGTTTTTGCACTTTTAAATATAAAACCATCATGTTACAGTTCTTCTTACCTTAAAATTTGTTTCATCTCCTTTAAAAGGTGAAGGAAATCAGAAGTTAAAATCATCTACCATATGAGCCTTATTTGCACCACACACACTCACTATGGTGCACACACAGATAAATACATCTCTGTCTGCACAAACCAGCAAGCACCTAACTCACTATGGTGCAGACACAGATAAGTACATACCTCTGCCTACACAAACCAAAAAGCACCTAAGTGTAGTCTACTGTCAGATACATATTCGGGAGACATCTATAGAATGTTCCTACCCCTGAACTATGACTATGACAGCTAATTAAAACTATTTACATACATCAATGCTCTTATTAGCAGATTAGATATTATTGTTCAATGTATCACATATAAAGCATAATGCGGATATGTATTTTTCTAGTTTTAGCATTTTAAAACACTGTTTATATCACTGTATTTTTAACAAAACTGTAATTTGCTGAATTCTTCAAAAAGGAATGCAGGAATACTTGGGGGAAAATTAAGTTAACTGATTTTAACAGCAAGTGTTTTCATTTGCAGAAAGTTGTGTCTTGTTAACACACTTGTCAAAACGTTCATACCCAGTTTTATATAAAAACGGTGTGTCAGGCATCCCCAAAAGATGAAGACTGCCAAGATTTTCAGTTCCTGAGGAGTTCAGTTGACCAAACAGTACTCCACCTGGAGAACTCTGACTTAGAAGAGACTGAAATGGCAATGTTTTCAACTTTGTTTCATTATCTTCAAAGCTGCCAAAGTTAAACATCGAACCGTTAAAAATTTCAGGTCCCCAACTTTCAAACACTGAGGGATTCTTAAATGCCTCCGTGTGTTGACAATCAACACTGAAGAAAGGGGGGTATGGCAGATGAACTGCATGTTGAGAATTAAAGTTATTGAGAGTGCTCAAGTCTTCAAGACTGCAAACTTGTTGGAAGCCAGCAAACATACTGTGCAATGCTACATTCTTGGATTCTGACAAAAACAAATCTGGCTCCTGCTGCCTTTTAAAACTTAATAGTAGTTCAGCATCAGAGGGAACTTGCATCACACAAAACGTATTTCCTTGTTCATCTTCAGGTGAACCTTTAAGTGCATGTCCTTCTGCAACACAGCTTTCAAAGCCTTTATATCCTGAATAAGCCAGGTTGTCAAGTCTTGGCGCATCAGATTCTGTTTTGTGATGAGATATCTCTGTGTTGTGGTGAATACCTGAATTGCTATTAATTTCATCACTGGCACGCCCTGCACTGAACAGCTGATAGGACTTATTACAGATTACTGTAGAACCCACCATGTTCACTGGGGATTCCTCTAGCAACCAAGAAGGGAATACTATGGAAGGGTAGACATGCTGTTGTTGAAAACAGTCAGACAGTGACATTTTGCTTGCAAAAGAAGTATCATTGTAATTTTCATTTTCTTCTCCTTTGATGGACTCACTTTGGTGGTTGTTCTCAACAAAAGCTTTCCTGTGGGGGAAAAAGAAAACATGACAAGAAAATGAAATATCATAACCTTCTGGATTTCTTATAAATGTTCAAGACTGAGTTGTTATAAAACCAATACAGTCCTAATAAGCCTTATGTATTTTCTTCTAACAGATAATGTATATATTGAGATCCTCAGAACTGTACATTCTGCATGTTTTGCAAGTTGACATCAGGGACCATTATACAATGATATGAGTAAACCACCTACAAGGTAATCAAAGATCATATTTGCTGCCAAATTGTATATATAGCCATACTTCATGTACGGAAAGAAGCAAAATAACATTAGTGCCAAGTAATTACCAGAGCTCCGTTATGCCTGACTGACAGTGTTTCTTAAACAACCTGGAGTTACAGAGCTGACATAAGTATATTTTTTGTATTTTAACTATTCAGTGTTTCTTACCTGTACTGCACTGGTTTTATTTATTTACTTATCATTACTACACTGGTTTTATTTGCTTATCAGTACTGTGCTGTTTTTTATTTATTTGCTTAACAGTACTGCACTGGTTTTATTTACTTGCTTAGCAATACTGCACTTTTTTATTTATTTGCTTAACAGTACTGGACTGGTTTTATTTATTCGATTATCAGTACTGCACTGTTTTTTTTATTTATTTAAAAGTCCACATGCAAGTGAAGTGAATGGCTGTAAAATATATCACTCTCAATCTTCAAAGAATTGGTTCCTTGTTCCAACCAACGATAAGAACACCAACACGAATAAATCCAGTATAAAAAGATTTATTGTATGCTAGCACTGTCAGTAAGCGCTTTCACCTCCACGGCTTTATCAAACTACAAAGTGCATAGTCAGTAAAAACATTTAAATACAATGAAATCAAACCCAATAGGTTCAAATTAAAACAACTAAAGATGACATCATTAAATGAGGGCACACCTTTCCTGATTTAACCCTTAGTAGTGAGCATACACTATGGTCTAAAAATCCTCTTCCTCTTAAGGGCAGGTTTCACTTGCACCTTGTCATTAATGCCAGGGATTTTATCTGCCCTGAGCCTAATAATCCATTTAAGTTCACATTCTAAAAGGCAAGTATCTACATCCCCCACCCTAATATTGGTCTTTAATTGCTGCAGTACACTAAATACAAACTCATGCTCAGCTCCCATTATTTTAATGTGTTTCGCTAATGCATTACTGTCAGATCCAGTTCTGACTGCATATACATGTTCACGATATCGTTCCTGAGCTGTCTACAGGTCTTCCCAGCGTAGAACGCTGTACAGGAAAGCAACGGGCCAAATAAACTACATATGTACTAATACAACTTGTATCTGTGGTGAACACATACTCTACTTTCGTTAATGGGTGTTGAAAGTCTTTCCTGTCATCTATAAAATGACACTGATTACAATTATTACAAGGGGCCGAATCACGTTGCTCCCTCACCATCATATTCCTAGTTAGTGGTCTATTACACAGCTTACTTTTCAAGTTCTGTTTATTCTTATATGTAAACCGTGGACCTTCTCCCACCAACTTACTCAGACTCTCATCTAAATTCAACACCTGCCAATGCTGTCTAACGATGTCTGTGATCTTATTTACATCCCTAGTATAAAATAATGGAAACCTTAAGACATCTTGTGCTGACTGATGGCATAACCTAATATCCTCATTTCTTGCTGAGAAGTAAGGTTTCGCTGAACCTTCTCTTATTGCATCCACTTCCATCATATGTTTCATTATATCCTTTGAATCGTACCCCCTCTCAATTAACCTATTCTTAAGGCTTCGTACTTCCAATTCATACCCTAGGGGGCTGGGGTTCAATCTAGATGCCCTCATGGACTGACCTCTCATAATATTAGCAAATACATAATTTGGGTGCATTGAACGTCTATGTAAAAGGCTATTCCTAAAACAGGATTTCCTATATATAGACGTGTTCAAAAGTCCACTTGGTAATCTAGTAATGTTTACATCTAAGAACGGAAGCTCATTTCTAGAATAGTTCAAGACAAACTTTAAATAACCACTAACCTCATTGATCTTATCAACAAATATTGTTAGAGATGCCTCATCGCCTTTCCATATAAAGAAAAGGTCGTCCACGAAATGTCTGTAGTACCCCACTTTCTCTACAAACAAATCCATCTTGAATAACACCTCTTCTTCCCATTCTGCCATTACTATATTGGCGTAGCTATTGGCACATGAAGTGCCCATAGCTACGCCATCTTTTTGCAAATACAACTCTTCACCAAAAAGGAAAACATTATTCTCCAATACTATCTCCAGAAATAAAGTTAGTATTTCTATAAATGTCTCTTCAAAATCACCATTCCTCCTCATATAGTTCTGACACCTAATAATCCCTTCAATATTAGGGATAACTGTGAAGAGGCTAACTACATCCAAAGTCACTAAGATATACTCCTCACAATCATGTAGCTCTCTCGTATATTCATACAATTCTATCAAGAATTGTTTACTATCCTTCAAAACATACTTATTCTTCTCAACCAAAGGCCTCAGGAAATACTCCACTAGGATGGAAAAAGGTTCCGTAAACCATCCCTGTCCTGCCACTATCGGGTGCATGGGTGGATGGATAATTGACTTATGTACCTTAGGGAGGCCTTTTATTTCTGGTATCTTAGGGTTCCTAACCTTCAAGTAGTTAAACAACGAATCAGGGATCATCTTACTCTGATATAAATCATCCAACACATCAAACACTTGAAATAACTTCATACCAACCTCATTCAGACTGATCTTAGTATAAAATCCCTCATCATCCAACAAACTAGTCATACTACGTATATACTCCTCCTTATCTAGGACCACTACCGGTCCTCCCTTATCTGAGGGTCTAATGACAATGTTACTATCTTCCATTAAATCATTCAGGGCCTTCCTTTGCATATAAGTAAGGTTGTACTTAACATTTTTATTCATTCCCTTTTTCATATCATTATAATACACGTGCAAATCATTCTCCACCAACTAATAAAAGGTTTCTAACAACGGATGCAAAGGGGGTATATACAAGCTGTTGGGACGAAATCTATCTATCCCTTCCAGCCTCTCATTGTTCCCTCCATAGTCCATTCTTAACTGTACTTTCCTTAGAAATAATTTGAGGTCTATTATCGAATCAGTTATGTCACTGTCTCTGGTTGGTATGAAACTCAGGCCTCTATCTAATACCTCTTCTTCATACCTAGTGAGATCACGCTTCGAGAGGTTAATTACTAGGGACCCCCTACCCTTTCCCACATCCTCTTGAGGGTAGGTCCTGTATGCTCCCCTCCTGAACCTTTCCTCTTGTTCCGTCCCCTGCTCTGTGACCTCCGTCTCCCTAACTGTCCATTGCTGGCTATTGGGAAAGGGGCTGGTGTGTTCGTACCACTCACAGATGCAGCGGGAAATACCTGTGGGAATGAATTACCTCCATTACTCATTACCTTCCTTCTAACCACGGGTACATCATCATTCCTCACTTGTTTCAATGCTTCTGTTGATGCCGCATCATTAAACGAACAGATACTACCATCAGACATATTAATGCCCCCAGGTACCACATTCAAAGTATCAATATCATTAGGATTATTAATAGCAACCTTGTTGCTCAGTGTATTCCTATTATTAGGGTTCACTACATCAACCTCATTCAAGTGCAAGTTAGCTGTACTGCGTATGCCCTCATTAATCTCAATAGGCACATTAACAACATTTTCATTTAAACATACATTGTTAACATCCCTTACATTATTAGACCAATCCCTCCTACCCCTTATATTACCATTAAAAGTATTCACACTGCTCCGTGCATCTGAGCGTGTGTCACTCACACGAGGCCAAGTAAAGACTTGGCCACATTTAAAATCAGTAATGTCTCTTAAAAGTTTACTGCGCTTTTGCTCAAGTAAGCGCTTCTCAAACAATTTCACATTGTCCAACAGCCTCTCAATACAGCTTGAAGCATTCAGTCCCTTATACTTCAGTAACACATTATTATACTGTTCATTCACTTTCAAACGCAGTTCTTGTTCTTCTTTCAAATGAAACTCATTCAAGAGTTTCATGTAGTCAAAACTCAAGTTCAAATTAAGTTGCTGCCACTTCTGTAGCAAAGAAGGATAAGTGTTATCTGAAGTTGGCATTTTGAATACGCGAAGTCCACGAGGAACTACGCGTTTCAAAATGCATGCTTCAAAGTGTTGACGTTGCAACTGTAGCTTTTTCAGCTTAACAAAGTCCAATTCCAATCGATTTAAAACTTCCCCTAACTCCACTGCATTATCCAAGTCATTCGACCCATCCGAAAACGAATCTGGTTCATACGCCAGCAGCAAATTCTCCTTCGAGTTCAGGCAATCTTCAAACCTGGATACACTCCGCTCTAACACTTCCGGTTCATCTGGCCGATAAGGCAACTCCAGCTCAGTACTTGCTTCAGGTACAGCCATCTCCCTCTGGTGGTCTAACGATATAATAACAATAAAACAGCCAACACAAACCACCAAACAGATTAACTTCACTGCAACTTGAAATAAAAAGTCAAAAATAAAAGTCCACATGCAAGTGAAGTGAATGGCTGTAAAATATATCACTCTCAATCTTCAAAGAATTGGTTCCTTGTTCCAACCAACGATAAGAACACCAACACGAATAAATCCAGTATAAAAAGATTTATTGTATGCTAGCACTGTCAGTAAGCGCTTTCACCTCCACGGCTTTATCAAACTACAAAGTGCATAGTCAGTAAAACATTTAAATACAATGAAATCAAACCCAATAGGTTCAAATTAAAACAACTAAAGATGACATCATTAAATGAGGGCACACCTTTCCTGATTTAACCCTTAGTAGTGAGCATACACTATGGTCTAAAAATCCTCTTCCTCTTAAGGGCAGGTTTCACTTGCACCTTGTCATTAATGCCAGGGATTTTATCTGCCCTGAGCCTAATAATCCATTTAAGTTCACATTCTAAAAGGCAAGTATCTACATCCCCTCTCCTAATATTGGTCTTTAATTGTTGCAGTACACTAAATACAAACTCATGCTCAGCTCCCATTATTTTAATGTGTTTCGCTAATGCATTACTGTCAGATCCAGTTCAGACTGCATATACATGTTCACGATCGTTCCCTGAGCTGTCTACAGGTCTTCCCAACGTAGAACGCTGTACAGGAAACGAACGGGCCAAATAAACTACATATGTACTAATACAACTTGTATCTGTGGTGAACACATACTCTACTTTCGTTAATGGGTGTTGAAAGTCTTTCCTGTCATCTATAAAATGACACTGATTACAATTATTACAAGGGACCGTATTACGTTGCTCCCTCACCATCATATTCCTAGTTAGTGGTCTATTACACAGCTTACTTTTCAAGTTCTGTTTATTCTTATATGTAAACCGTGGACCTTCTCCCACCAACTTACTCAGACTCTCATCTAAATTCAACACCTGCCAATGCTGTCTAACGATGTCTGTGATCTTATTTACATCCTTAGTATAAAATAATGGAAACCTTAAGACATCTTGTGCTGACTGATGGCATAACCTAATATCCTCATTTCTTGCTGAGAAGTAAGGTTTCGCTGAACCTTCTCTTATTGCATCCACTTCCATCATATGTTTCATTATATCCTTTGAATTGTACCCCCTCTCAATTAACCTATTCTTAAGGCTTCGTACTTCCAATTCATACCCTAGGGGGCTGGGGTTCAGTGTGCCCTCATTTAATGATGTCATCTTTAGTTGTTTTAATTTGAACCTATTGGGTTTGATTTCATTGTATTTAAATGTTTTTACTGACTATGCACTTTGTAGTTTGATAAAGCCATGGAGGTGAAAGCGCTTACTGACAGTGCTAGCATACAATAAATCTTTTTATACTGGATTTATTCGTGTTGGTGTTCTTATCGTTGGTTGGAACAAGGAACCAATTCTTTGAAGATTGAGAGTGATATATTTTACAGCCATTCACTTCACTTGCATGTGGACTTTTATTTTTGACTTTTTATTTCAAGTTGCAGTGAAGTTAATCTGTTTGGTGGTTTGTGTTGGCTGTTTTATTGTTATTATATCGTTAGACCACCAGAGGGAGATGGCTGTACCTGAAGCAAGTACTGAGCTGGAGTTGCCTTATTGGCCAGATGAACCGGAAGTGTTAGAGCGGAGTGTATCCAGGTTTGAAGATAGCCTGAACTCGAAGGAGAATTTGTTGCTGGTGTATGAACCAGATTCGTTTTCGGATGGGTCGAATGACTTGGATAATGCAGTGGAGTTAGGGGAAGTTTTAAATCGATTGGAATTGGACTTTGTTAAGCTGAAAAAGCTACAGTTGCAACGTCAACACTTTGAAGCATGCATTTTGAAACGCGTAGTTCCTCGTGGACTTCGCGTATTCAAAATGCCAACTTCAGGTAACACTTATCCTTCTTTGCTACAGAAGTGGCAGCAACTTAATTTGAACTTGAGTTTTGACTACATGAAACTCTTGAATGAGTTTCATTTGAAAGAAGAACAAGAACTGCGTTTGAAAGTGAATGAACAGTATAATAATGTGTTACTGAAGTATAAGGGACTGAATGCTTCAAGCGGTATTGAGAGGCTGTTGGACAATGTGAAATTGTTTGAGAAGCGCTTACTTGAGCAAAAGCGCAGTAAACTTTTAAGAGACATTACTGATTTTAAATGTGGCCAAGTCTTTACTTGGCCTCGTGTGAGTGACACACGCTCAGATGCACGGAGCAGTGCGAATACTTTTAATGGTAATATAAGGGGTAGGAGGGATTGGTCTAATAATGTAAGGGATGTTAACAATGTCTGTTTAAATGAAAATGTTGTTAATGTGCCTATTGAGATTAATGAGGGCATATCGAGGGCAGCTAACTTGCACTTGAATGAGGTTGATGTAGTGAACCCTAATAATAGGAATACACTGAGCAACAAGGTTGCTATTAATAATCCTAATGATATTGATACTTTGAATGTGGTACCTGGGGGCATTAATATGTCTGATGGTAGTATCTGTTCGTTTAATGATGCGGCGTCAACAGAAGCATTGAAACAAGTGAGGAATGATGATGTACCCGTGGTTAGAAGGAAGGTAATGAGTAATGGAGGTAATTCATTCCCACAGGTATTTCCCGCTGCATCTGTGAGTGGTACGAACACACCAGCCCCTTTCCCAATAGCCAGCAATGGACAGTTAGGGAGACGGAGGTCACAGAGCAGGGGACGGAACAAGAGGAAAGGTTCAGGAGGGGAGCATACAGGACCTACCCTCAAGAGGATGTGGGAAAGGGTAGGGGGTCCCTAGTAATTAACCTCTCGAAGCGTGATCTCACTAGGTATGAAGAAGAGGTATTAGATAGAGGCCTGAGTTTCATACCAACCAGAGACAGTGACATAACTGATTCGATAATAGACCTCAAATTATTTCTAAGGAAAGTACAGTTAAGAATAGACTATGGAGGGAACAATGAGAGGCTGGAAGGGATAGATAGATTTCGCCCCAACAGCTTGTATATACCCCCTTTGCATCCGTTGTTAGAAACCTTTTATAAGTTGGTGGAGAATGATTTGCACGTGTATTATAATGATATGAAAAAGGGAATGAATAAAAATGTTAAGTACAACCTTACTTATATGCAAAGGAAGGCCCTGAATGATTTAATGGAAGATAGTAACATTGTCATTAGACCCTCAGATAAGGGAGGACCGGTAGTGGTCCTAGATAAGGAGGAGTATATACGTAGTATGACTAGTTTGTTGGATGATGAGGGATTTTATACTAAGATCAGTCTGAATGAGGTTGGTATGAAGTTATTTCAAGTGTTTGATGTGTTGGATGATTTATATCAGAGTAAGATGATCCCTGATTCGTTGTTTAACTACTTGAAGGTTAGGAACCCTAAGATACCAGAAATAAAAGGCCTCCCTAAGGTACATAAGTCAATTATCCATCCACCCTTGCCCGATAGTGGCAGGACAGGGATGGTTTACGGAACTTTTTCCATCCTAGTGGAGTATTTCCTGAGGCCTTTGGTTGAGAAGAATAAGTATGTTTTGAAGGATAGTAAACAATTCTTGATAGAATTGTATGAATACGAGAGAGCTACATGATTGTGAGGAGTATATCTTAGTGACTTTGGATGTAGTTAGCCTCTTCACAGTTATCCCTAATATTGAAGGGATTATTAGGTGTCAGAACTATATGAGGAGGAATGGTGATTTTGAAGAGACATTTATAGAAATACTAACTTTATTTCTGGAGATAGTATTGGAGAATAATGTTTTTCTTTTTGGTGAAGAGTTGTATTTGCAAAAAGATGGCGTAGCTATGGGCACTTCATGTGCCAATAGCTACGCCAATATAGTAATGGCAGAATGGGAAGAAGAGGTGTTATTCAAGATGGATTTGTTTGTAGAGAAAGTGGGGTACTACAGGCGTTCGTGGACGACCTTTTCTTTATATGGAAAGGCGATGAGGCATCTCTAACAATGTTTGTTGATAAGATCAATGAGGTTAGTGGTTATTTAAAGTTTGTCTTGAACTATTCTAGAAATGAGCTTCCGTTCTTAGATGTAAACATTACTAGATTACCAAGTGGACTTTTGAACACGTCTATATATAGGAAATCCTGTTTTAGGAATAGCCTTTTACATAGACGTTCAATGCACCCAAATTATGTATTTGCTAATATTATGAGAGGTCAGTCCATGAGGGCATCTAGATTGAACCCCAGCCCCCTAGGGTATGAATTGGAAGTCTGAAGCCTTAAGAATAGGTTAATTGAGAGGGGTAACATTCAAAGGATATAATGAAACATATGATGGAAGTGGATGCAATAAGAGAAGGTTCAGCGAAACCTTACTTCTCAGCAAGAAATGAGGATATTAGGTTATGCCATCAGTCAGCACAAGATGTCTTAAGGTTTCCATTATTTTATACTAGGGATGTAAATAAGATCACAGACATCGTTAGACAGCATTGGCAGGTGTTGAATTTAGATGAGAGTCTGAGTAAGTTGGTGGGAGAAGGTCCACGGTTTACATATAAGAATAAACAGAACTTGAAAAGTAAGTTGTGTAATAGACCACTAACTAGGAATATGATGGTGAGGGAGCAACGTAATACGGTCCCTTGTAATAATTGTAATCAGTGTCATTTTATAGATGACAGGAAAGACTTTCAACACCCATTAACGAAAGTAGAGTATGTGTTCACCACAGATACAAGTTGTATTAGTACATATGTAGTTTATTTGGCCTGTTGCGTTTCCTGTACAGCGTTCTACGTTGGGAAGACCTGTAGACAGCTCAGGGAACGTATACGTGAACATGTATATGCAGTCAGAACTGGATCTGACAGTAATGCATTAGCGAAACACATTAAAATAATGGGAGCTGAGCATGAGTTTGTATTTAGTGTACTGCAACAATTAAAGACCAATATTAGGGGAGGGGATGTAGATACTTGCCTTTTAGAATGTGAACTTAAATGGATTATTAGGCTCAGGGCAGATAAAATCCCTGGCATTAATGACAAGGTGCAAGTGAAACCTGCCCTTAAGAGGAAGAGGATTTTTAGACCATAGTGTATGCTCACTACTAAGGGTTAAATCAGGAAAGGTGTGCCCTCATTTAATGATGTCATCTTTAGTTGTTTTAATTTGAACCTATTGGGTTTGATTTCATTGTATTTAAATGTTTTTACTGACTATGCACTTTGTAGTTTGATAAAGCCGTGGAGGTGAAAGCGCTTACTGACAGTGCTAGCATACAATAAATCTTTTTATACTGGATTTATTCGTGTTGGTGTTCTTATCGTTGGTTGGAACAAGGAACCAATTCTTTGAAGATTGAGAGTGATATATTTTACAGCCATTCACTTCACTTGCATGTGGACTTTTATTTTTGACTTTTTATTTCAAGTTGCAGTGAAGTTAATCTGTTTGGTGGTTTGTGTTGGCTGTTTTATTGTTTTTTTATTTATTTGCTTATCATTACTACACTGGTTTTATTTCCTTATCAGTACTGTACATTTTTTATGCATTTGCTTGTCATTACTATACTGGTTTTATTTAGTTATCAGTACTGCATTGTTTTTTATTTATTTGCTTAACAGTACTGCACTCGTTTTATTTATGTTCTTATCAGTACTGCACTTTTTTATTTATTTGCTTAACAGTACTGCACTCATTTTATTTATTTGCTTAATGGTACTGCACTATTTTTATTTATTTCCTTGACTGAACTATTTACTTTTCTGTGTCTGTATTTATGTATTTGCTGACCAGTGGTTGACATTTTTGTTTTTCTCCCACTCCTCCACCCAACTGCTGTTGTGTTCTTAAAGATGGTGGCTTTTGCTGTTGCCTGCCTCTACTGTAAATTTGATCTGGGGCACTCCTCCTAGTCCCATCTCATTAGCTCATTCTACCTAATATAGAGATCATTTGAGAAGGCCAAACCCCTTAGTTCCTTAACCTTGCATTATCTTCTTTTCTTCCTATCTCCCTTCCACTTTACTAACAAACAAACAAAAAAAAAACACTTTATTCAGCTGCTATTACTGTATTTGTGTTTCCTCCTCCTACTCTATTATTTCATATTGATTTTTCTGCTACTTGCTGTGGATTGTTCTCTAAAGTGTTCAATTGCATTTTTTCTGTTGCATTTATTACTGCGTGTAAGCCTGTGTTATTCTAAGCCTCTTAGTTTTGGTTTAAGCACTTGGGATTTAGGCCTACACCTTGGCTCTCACTGGCCTTTCTCTCTCTCGGATTCTGACAAATATGGATGGACAAGTTCCTACAGTTTCTCCTGCCAGTCTGGTTGATATGGGCATCCTAAGACAGTGTAGCAACTGCCTCATGTACTCAGAAAACAACCTACTGCTACCACCTAGGAACAATTTGTGAGAGATTCAATTACATTAGAAACCTAGAGTCTATGCTCTCTCCCTCACAAGCCAGTATATCTGGCATTGAGAAGGTTGACAACACAATCACTACACCACAGACACCATCCACACCTACACAAACACACCCACATATACAGAGATCTGCAATAAAAACATACCCAAACAAAGGAGGACCACCAAGGCAAAAACACACAAGATCTTCACAGCCCTCCACACCACATACCATGCATAGTTCACACACCTGTGTCTCACAACCACTACGGCTTAACCATAAACTCAACATATTAGTCACAGGAGACTCAATTTTGAGACACACAGATGTGCCTCTCACCAGGATGGATAAGGAGAAAGTCACAGTTAGTTGTCCTGTCACAGGTCAGAATCTGCCGTATCACATAGGCACTCAAGTCTCTCAACAACAGGTATTGTTATGACTCTGTCATAGTCCATGTTGGTGTGAATGACTTGAGACATACCTCCCTGGACTATATGAAGAGACATGATTGAACTCGCTGAATATGTGTCCTAGGCAGGTATGTCCCTAGCCTTAAGCAGCATTCTACAATCATCCAGAATGATGCCTCAATACAAACAGAAATGATTGACTAACAGTTGGATTAGTTTCTGGTGTCATTCCATGGGGATCCAGTACCTGACAGCCTGGGAAGATATGATTAACAGATCATGATGCTTTGCCAGTGATAGCCTGCATCTGTCTCACTTGGGCTTCAGGCTTCTGGCAAAGGTTCTTGCCTCCCAATAATGCCTTTTTAGGACAAGTGATGAGAATAAAACTATCAACATAAAAATTTCAACAAAACGCAAATTAAAGGCCATGCTGCTAAACGCTAGGAGTTTAAACATGAAACTGCACTCACTGCAAGGATTCTTAACCCTGGAAAATGCTGACATCTGTGCAGTCACAAAAACTTGGTTCAAAGCTGCGGAGAGCACCCCAACTTTACTTGGTTGCTCATCCGATCATACATTCAAACCCCAAACTGCGGGTAGTAAAGCCAAAGGAGGTGGAGTTTTAATATATATTAAAGACATACACACCTCCATGCTGGTCAAACAGTATGACGCAGAGGAGACACTCCAGGTGCAGTTAACCACTGATAAGACCCCTATACAAATCACAGCTAGCTACTGGCCCCCAAATCTGACTCAATATGCCCAATCTGTCTATCTGGACCTCTTCAAATCTATCAAGATTCAACCCTTTACCATGATCCTGGGTGACAAACTACCCAAACATAGACTGGAAAAACTACTCATGTCAGAACACAAATGCCCAGATATTCCTCGATTTTGTCAATGCGAATGCTTTGGAACAGCTAGTCGATACCCCCATAAGAGGTGATAATACCTTGGACTTGGTATTAATCAACACGAATAACTACTGTAGCATCCCTGCATCCCTGCAGTATCATCCTCCCTGGTAAGGTCGGACTATAAAGCGGTCACCATCTCCCCAACCCTTCTCTGGCTCAAACAAAAAAACTTCTCCAAAGCTGATTACAGCCTCCTGAGGGATGGTATAAACAACTTCATAGCCCCTCCCCCCACTAGGAACCTGTACCAATATCCAAAACTATACCAAAGAACTATACGAACATTTATATAGTTGCATGGAATCAGGATTACCCAAAAGGACTAAATCATCCTCTGCAAGGAAGAATAAACCTGTGTGGTGGACATCTGCAATAAATAAACTCAATAACAAAAGGAAATAACTGCTGTCCGGGCCAAGAAGGAGCAGGTGCCCAACTGAAACCAATCTCTCCTTAGCCTGAACAAGCAAATATGAGCACTAGGGAAATCCTCCAAAGCAAGCTTCAAGTCCAAATTGGTCACATCTACTAGAGACAATCATAGAGCCTTCTTCACATATCTCCACAATCTCAAGGGAAGCATCCAGATCTGTTCAGAACTGCTGGTCAAGGACACCACATATACAAATGCCAGAGATATAGCAAACTTGCTGGCAGACAGCTTCAGCGAACATTTCACCCCTCTGTCCTCCCCATCAGTAAATCAGGACATTCCCTTTACCTGCCCCCTTCCCCTTATATCTAGGGAACAGGTCATCACTGCTCTCTCAAAGGCAAAAAATACAGCCTCCATGGGACCCGATAACATCCCAGGCTGCATCCTACATGAACTCAAGCAGGAACTTGCAGCACAATTAGGTGCCCAATTCAACCAAAGCCTGAGTACCAGCTTTGTCCCAGCAGAGTGGAGGACAGCCACTGTCATCCGTTTGCACAAAGATGGAGCATCCACTGATCTGGGAAATTACAGACCCATCAGCCTAACTAGCTTGATATGCAAGGCCATGGAATGGAGTATCATGGACCTCATTAACAAGGATATTGGCAACCTCCAAACACTCAATCCCACACAGTTTGGCTTCGTCAAGGGGAGGTCATGTCTGTTAAATCTGGTCGACTTCTATGAGACAGTCACCAAAACCATGGACTAGGGAAGATGGTGCACACTGCCTACCTTGACCTGGCCAAAGCAGTCAACACTATTCCCCACTTGGGCATAATAGATAAACTCTCTCAACTAGGCATCAATCTGTATGTTAACAGATGGGTAACTGGCTCACTGATAGAACCCACCTAGTCAACAGATGGATAGCTGGCTCACTGATAGAACCCACCTAGTCAAAACAGGGGAATCCACCTCAAGCAGTAGACCCGTAACGAGTGCCGTACCCCAGGGTTCAGTCTTGGAGCCTCTGTTATTTGGTATATACTTTTCTGAGGTGCAGGCCAAAACCAGTGGGCTATGGCTGTCCAAGTTTGCAGATGACTGCAAGCTAGGTGTTGTCATCAATTCCTCTAGTGATGTGGTCATCCTCCAAGAGTGTCTCACCCAAACAAATGACTGGTGCCGGAAACATGGCCTCAAGCTGAATACCAAAAATACATCATCATTCCCTTTGGGGAGAGTGATGTCCACACAAATTATCACATTAGTAACAAGGTCCTAAGCATGCAATCAGTCATGAGGGATTTGGGCACCCAGATTGATAGCAACCTGACTTTTGATAACCATGTTGCTTCCACCGTATGAAATGCTTTCTACATGGCCCACCTCATAAGTAAGGGCATCTCATCCAGGGACATGGAGGTCATAAAATCCCTGTATTCTCCCCTTATAAGGCCCCTTATTGAGTACAATGCCCCATTCGTCATGTACCTTGCAAAGCACATGCAGCAGCTGGAGAGACCACAGAGGTTCCTCACCAGGAAAATCCAGGTCCTCAAAAACCTACCATACACAGATAAGTTAAAATCCTTATCCCTCTACTCAGTTTCATACAGACTCCCCAGAGGTGACCTCTGTCTGGCATACAAGGCTATCTCGAACCCCACCTTGATGGGACTGCTGCACATCCGCAAGTCCAGCTCCACTCGAGTAACCCGCACTTGTGGCCTCAACCTGGTCTGTGACATCAATAGGACTTGTTGGCGGGACAGATGTGTCCCAGAGACTCCCCCATCTGTGGAACAGACTCCCACTCCATGTCAAGCAGAGTACCTCTTTACTCCTTTTTAAGGGCAACCTGGATAACTAGATGGGAAATCGAAAATACATCCCTGGGAATCCATCCGTGTCCCTACTGGACTGGGGCATTGGGTGCTGACTTGTCTAAACATGGGTTAAACTCTTGGCTAGGCTTATAAGGGCCTGAGGGCCAATATCCTTGTAATTTCCTATGATCCTATGATCTCTGAGGCCATACTAAAGCATTGGCTTAAAAATACAGTAAATCAGTAGCAGAAGTAACAAAACCCATACTATCCTAGTGAAAAGAGCAGTAATATAGCAATCTGTCCATCTCTGCAGTCCACACTGAAGACATCCTGAACGAGTCTCAGAGACCCAGGACAACTAGCCACATGGGCAGTGGAGGAGCCAGACAGGGAGGGTGGAGTGAATGGCCAGTGGTGGGGGCTGTTCGGTATACTGCTACACTGGCAACCAGTGGAGGCAGAGTTCTGCTAGAAAGATAGCATGTTAAGACATACAAGCAGCATACACTGTAAGCACATACATAGTACAGACCAGCACTGACAGAAGTTGTGTTCATTAGATTTCAAGGATTAGGAAAGCCTGGAAATACCCATGATTGTTTGAAGGACAGCCTTGAGGAAAGGGAGATATGTTGACTGTTGGACACAGAAAAAAGACACTAGTTTAGCTATCAACCACTTAACTTTCTAAACATGTAAAATCTACACAGCATATCTAGACATGTAAGGGACAAGTACTATTGTAGCAGAGAAGTATCATTTACTTTACGTTACAAACAACTAGTTGGTGTATTCATTAAGGATGAAAAATGAATGCCAGCATAAAATAAATCTTCAGGAAAATACCCCCTTTATAAAACTGCACATTCTATTCCTCAGAGTATATAACTATCACAGAGATGCAGTTGTTGTTGTTGTGTCTTTTGGCTTTTCCCAGTTAGGGGTCGCCACAGCGGAACTCCGGTCCGCTAATGATTGGCAGTAGATTTTTACGTGCCGAGTTGCCGGCCTTGACACACAACCTTCAACGAAGGTATGCCCATTCACGCACGTCTCCACACAGAAGACGCTCTAGCTGAGATTCGAACAGGACAACGTCTTACTGTGAGGCAACAATGCTACCGCAGCACCACCACTGCAGTACATCACAGAGATGCAGTAACAAATTTTATTTTATGTTTCTGTACTGGAGGATTTTGTATACAGATTTTAAAAGGCCCAACAACATGTGTGTCTGGGCTCTTAACCGACTGGTAATCCTAAAATGAAGTCAGATATTTTGCATAACTCACAAAATGTAAGTTACATGATTTATAACAGCAATAATCTATGGTAGTGAGAGTGCAGGTTACAGCTGAATTTAGCCGCACCTTACCACAAGTAAGTGGTCTGGAGGGTTAAAACTTTGGCAGGTGAGTGTAAACTAAATTATATAAAAAAAAAAATTCAGAAAAGAACGAGTAAAACAAAGTACCTATAACTCAAAACTATATTCAAATAAAAATGATGTTTCTTTAGAATACAAGGAAGTGCAGTTTATCAACAAAGGGTAAGCGCTTTTATTCACCAGACTAAATTCACTTCAAAAATAAATGCAAAAAACTTTCATCACATGACCAATAGATATTAACAGTGGTTCAGTTTAATAACTACTTTACTCAATGGATATCACCACATTTTTATCAGATAATTTTAGCACCCTAGCCTTACTCTTACATGTGATGCCCTACCCCTCGTCTGTTCATCCCTACTCTGACATTCTCAATACTATGCCCCTTCCTACTTTTTCACAGTGATCTGTTGACCTCTTATTACCGTCCATCCTCTCACACATCCTACCTCCATTTTCTCCATTAAATTATTTAAAGTATGTTTATCCCTATTTCTACTGTTTAATCTATGGATAAATTGTTCTCGTCTAGTCCTTAATTATCTTTAACCTTTCATCTCTAACTTGATACATACTATGTTCATACCAAAGCATTAAGCAAACACTTGTGGAATACAAATACAGTATTATAACCTAGTGGCTGTACTGTCTTTAATTTCTTACCCTGTATAAATATTGTTTTTTGGTTGCCTTACGGCCTGGGTCATGTCTGAAAATGGGCTTTGGACGAGACCACCCACCTGCTTAACAAAAGTATAAATAACAGTTTCTTAGATTTCAGTACACATTTAAAGTTCACTGCATCATTCAAACCTGGACAGTTACATGCATTCAATACAATCTCCCATTTAAATTCTTCTAAATCCAAAACAGTCTAGGGATCTCATACCCTTATGCACCAGTCTTCTTTAACAATTACAAAAACATATATATATATATATATATATATATATATATATATATATATATATATATAACATTTATGACGCATCTTTTTTGTGCCTGTACAAAGTATTACTTTTTTCCATGTTATCAATGCATAGAAATGCTCATAAATCCAGAATTTTATCATTCCTGTTGTTCTTTCTAAGTAGAAAGTATAACATCTTAAACAAGGGCTATAATAAAAAAAAGTCTAAAGCACAGATATAAAATGAGTGTCATTCCAACTTCTATAGCAGAGTAGAAAATGGATGGACCATCCATAATACGCCTACAACAGTAGCAATTAAAACAAGTGCATTTCCCACTGCTAGCATTCAAATCCCTCTCACAATTAAAACATCTTTTAAATTTCTGCTCTTTTATTGATAAATTAAAGCTTTTCTCCTAAATCTTTAAAACACCTGGGTATTCTTTTAAAACTTTTTACTACTATAAAAGGAGAAAGCATAGCTTTTGCTCTAACTCCTAGCAGGCTGTTGCTGCCACCTTCTGGACACTGCACATATATCCTTTTTATAATATGGAAGTAGCACAATTTTTTCACTCACTCACTAATATCTAACGCAACTTTTTAAAAAGTTCCTCTTCTTGGAAATTTATCACCCTAAAACTGCTTTCTATCATTTTAATACCATCTAAAAAAGTCTCCTCCTCTGTACTACACTTATTAACTCTACCTGTCTGACTATGAACAAAAATAACTTCACTAGGTGCATACTACCATAACGGGGAATAGTTTTACTACAATTCTGCATTTTTGAAAACATGTTTTCCTTTTATATCCTTATAGATCAGCAAAGTGAGATATTTCACAATAATTTCACTGAATGGCACTGGAAAAACTGACAAATAGTAGAACAGGACCTAGCCATATCAAGAAAACAGATGTTAAGATCAGTGTCTGATGTCTTTAGTATTGGAGGTTGAGAAGGAAAAAAAAACAAGTACTTCATGCTATGTACCAATTCTAAGCTGTAGTGTCAGCAACTATCTGCATTCAAGGAAAACGGCTGACTTTCTTACACTAAGTATGGAAGTCGGACACACTTTTACTATCTCGAGTTGCATTCCAAGCATAAAACATCTCCAGCAGCAGCACCCTTACAAAGCTGCAGGACAGGAAATACTTCCTCCTGATATTTTTCACTTGGATATGCTTGACATAAGCAGCTCTATGCCAAGTAGCTTTCAATGGAATGACAGTATGGGAACTAAAGCAAAAGGAAAAAGGAGGACATGTTCCTTTTTTTGCTTGCTCATTTCAAGTCTGTTGAGTTTAATAAAAGTTTCAGATTGTTTAGAATGGATAGCATTTACTCAGGAAGTTAGTCAAGGAATGAGCATCAAGTGGAGGCTGCTTCGGTGGCACATGGGGATAAAGCTGTAACCAAGGCGCAGTCAGCCCAGGTTCGAATAGCAGCTCAGGTGATTGACAGAGTGGCAGACAGGGATGGGTATGCTCACTGCTATTGTTCCCTTAGGGGAGGTATGTCCCTGGATGCTCTTAGGAACCACAATTAGCCCCAGCATCATCAGAGCAAGTCAGAAAGGGGTAGAAAACAAGCTGGTAAACCCAGCATGGACGTGTCCCAAAGGGAACCAAAAAAGTTAACTGGAAAAAAAAAAAAAAAAAGGAGCATCAAGCTGGTACTTGAAACTAACAGGGAAGGGCCATATGAGGTACTAACTGTATGAGGGGGAACATCACAAAACAACTATACCATGTCTGTCTTCATCATTCTATGTTCACACCGTTTTTACTTTCTCCTTTTAAATATATCTCAGCTAGTTCTCTGGTTCACTCAGTACTTTGGGGTTCTATTTATATACTGCGGAATTAAAAACACTATTGAAAGAAGCAGACATTAGACTACTCATGAAATATATAGGCTTTAGGTTCACTTCACCGAAGAGTGTCATATGGGAATCTAGGATTCACTGAATTTGTACTTCATGGCTGCAGAGACAATCATCATATATTTATTGACCCTACTGGAATGCAAGTGTAAAACTCCAAATACATATTGCCAGCATATTAGAGCTTCTAAACACAACAAAAACACCAATACAACTGAATCACAAATGGACTTTGAGAGCAAAAATTACAGGGGCAGATTCATGGGTTCATACATTAGTACTAGGCTAACTGCCCCTGTGGACCATTTTAAGCCTAGAAAATTACCGCATGTGAGACTCAAACCCTGCACTGTGTGTCCAAGGTAAACACATTAAACCATTACGCCACCCTCCAACCCAATAAACCCTATATGGTCCATCACAACTCACACATAGTAGCACACTGTTTTGTATTCAGTAAGTGTCTCTACACAGTATGTAGAGCCATGCAAGCATGGTAAACACTGTGACATGCTAATTACAGCTTAGGCAACTGAACTGTATGCTAACTAGTCAAGTCAAGATGGAGGAGCTATTCAACAAGCTATAAAGCAACCAAAAATACTTGCTGCTGGTTTTCCCTGCAAATTCCAAAACCTACTGGAATACAGCCACAGAAAGTAGTCTGCACAGAAAGAATGTCAGGGGCTGTTATTGCTTTAATTCATGTGTATGTGCAACACACTGAAGTCTATGCTGCTGGTGCTGCTAATAGACCACGGCCCTAAATGAGAAGTGTTTTCAGACCCTGTTAACTTATTACAATCTACATGAGGTGGAAATTGTAGAGCACTACAGGGTGGAGAGAGACACACTATAGGAACTCTGCAACCTTTGTCATCTTCAACTCAGAGCCAGGTCAAACTGAGGGGACCCCATTCCAGTGGAGACTTAGCATTTTAGCTACAAGAACCTTCCAGAGACTAACAGGGGAGATGCTGGGGGTGTCACAGGCATCAGCATGCAGGATCCTCCATTAATTCCTGAATGTTATGCTTCAACATGCAAGTGACCACATACATTTTCCCCGTACTTCTGAGAGAGGGACACAAATATGCAGGAGTTCTAACCTGTAGCACATGAATGGGAAGTACTGGGTGCCACAGACTGTACACAGAAAGAAATTATGGCACCACCCTAGGAACAGGAAAGGCTCTACATAAATAGAAAGAGTTTCCACTTCCACTCTATTAACTGCCATTTCATGTGTGTAATGCTAAGGGAATCATCTTGAATGTGTGTGTTGGCAACCCAGGCAGTTACCATGATCCACACATCCGGCACACCTCTCACCTGTATCAAATGTTCACTAGGAATGATATCCCACAGGATCATTTACTGAGGGATGCTTGTTATGCACTGGAATAGTGGTTGATGACTCCTATCAGAAATGTGCACACGCCCACTGAAGAATATCCTAATGAGGCATGCACTCAAACCAGAAATATTATAGAGCATGAGTGTGAGCTGCTGAAGCCGCGATTCCATTGTCTAGATACATCTGGTGGAGTCCTCCAGTACAATCTAAATACATGTACTGAAATATCTACTGTCTGTGAATGCCACACAACATCATCCTGAGAAAGCAGCTTCAGCAGGATCAACAAGGAGAAGGGGCACACATCCCACCACCAATGGCAAGGTCACCACAGCCACATGCAGGTGAGGAGTCAGAGGGTGAACCAGCAGGTGCTGTAGGCGAGGGCAGATGCAGGTGTGCTCAATATGCCTTCACATTGGATAACAGGCAAAGCACAGCACACTCACTTACCACATAAGGGGCTAAAATCTTCATCCTATGCACATACATGTAGTAACATTGATGCCAGGCAATGTTCATGAATTTTACCTATACATGTAATGGGTGTGTACTGTTGGCATCAGAGAGAGTCAGCCATGAACTAAAACTGTTGTAACTGCTGAATTTACAAGGTAAGTAT